>NW_008359214.1:3743578-3756142 GCF_000622305.1 Nannospalax galili
GAAAATTCACTTTTAATGTAGCACTTATTTATTTTCTATGTGTATAAGGAATAAATAAAACTAAAATCAATAAAAGTAATGAGATTCATTTTACTTAGTGTTGTGAAAGTTAGCTAGCACTAATATTACTTTCAAAGTATGTTCATAAGTACTTTTTACAGTGAAATAATTTTCAAGAGCCTTGGCTTTACCTCTAAAATGAGACCATGATAAAAGAAAGACCAAAAGTTTGCTGTTGTTGTTGTTTGAATTCTACTTTTCTTCCATTTATTGGCCTGTAGAACATTCACCCATTAATGAAAAGCTATACTTACCAGCGTCTTCGCATCTTTTTAAAAAAATTTGTGAACTGAAGATTTGCTTCCAGATTCATAGGGTCATAAGAGAGTACTGCTTTCCCTACTTTTCCAGTTTCAGGAATCTCGGATGGATTAATGGAAAAAGAAAAGAAAAGAAAGAAAGAAAAAAAAGAAAAGAAAAGCCTTCTTAAATCAGTTAATAAAGAAAGATACGGTTGAACTCATAACAATGACCAATTTTAGATTGTGCATAAAATAACAAAGTGCTAATAAAAATAAAACAGGACAGTTTTATTAAGCTGCTAGTAGCAGTCCATTACAATGTTAGGCCACATGGCATTCATAGAGTAGTCATGGCACACAATGCTTGAGTAATTGAGCCAGATCCCAAGAGAGTTTGAGAATGAATGGGTCTTAAACACTTCAGCTATCAACTCATAATTATTGAAAGACTTTTAGTAAACTATCAAAAAAAGTACAAATGATAATTGCTGGCCCTGGTGGCATACCTCTGCAAGGCTGTTACTGAGTGATCGAGACAGAACATCATAAGTTCACATATCTTCAATTACAGCAAGTTTGATACTGGGGGGACTACATAAACCTCAATGCCAAAGGCAAAGTACAAGCAATATTAAAATTATTCATTCTAGAAATTTCCAAAGCAACTCGACTCAGTAATTTAAAGATAAATGAACAGTTTTTATGTGCCAAGCATTGTTGGAAACACATTAGAAATTCTCATTCATTTTATTTGTCATAACCTTCTGAGCAAGGACACTGCTATCACTATTTGCTGTGAGAAATTCTGTGTTTAGTAGATGAAGATACCTAAGGAAGGATTCAAACAGTAAGGGTGAAAACTTTCTTTAATGCATGCCAATTCAGGTTTTTTTGTTTTTGTGCTTGTTGTCCATCTTGCTGTCCTTAGCAGGTAGCCATGCTGGAAACTATTAGTGTCATCCATTCATACAAAATTGTAGCACTTACAAAATAAATATTTTTATGCTGTCATTTGATTTCACGTTTATTCTGTGAGAATAAATAATTTTTAATCCATTAGTACCTGGAGAGATGGCTCAGTGGTTAAAATAACTAGCTACTCTTGCAGAGGACCCATGTTCAAATTCAAGCACCCACGTGACAACTGACAACAGGGTGAAAACTGACAATGGTTCTTGGCGCCAGTTCCAGTCCCAGCACCCTCTTCTCGTGTCCGAGGGCTTTATATGACATGGGTGCACTTCAATACATGCAGACAAAACACATGCGCAACGAAAATAACAGTGAGTAAAAGATTTCTTAAAATTAAGAAAAAATGAATTTTTAATCCTATGCAGGTATGTGAGATAAATGTTTGGAAGGTTACCTGGCAAAACACCCACTAATGGGCAAAGTTAGGACCCTAAAGACTGCATAAGAAATGATGACAGTTATTTGTTTACTTATGCTCTATTCTGGAGATTATTTTTGATCTTGATATGTGCTAAATAGTGATAAAAGCAAAAATGTAATTTTTGCTAATAAAAAGTCAAGAAAAATAATTTAATGTGATGACACGTAGAGAATACATCTTTATTTTTCTGGTCAGTTTTGAAATTGGGTGACTTTAAAATAATTTAGATTACTAAAGTCATGTCTTGGTGTATAGAAAGAACAACTAAAGCTTCAAAATAAATGATATTTAAATATGCATTTACTCAGTTGAGAACTGGCATGAACATGGTCTTCTGTTCCTATACTAAATTTACTTTTCTTATTGTTTAACGGGATTACAAGAAGGAAGTACATTTCTCTTCTTATGTTATAGAAATAGTAATGGGAACAGATATAAATGGTAGCTATTTGTTCTAGTAAATATCTTTTCCTGAAACTCAGGACTGTGAACTAGTTAAAGAAGTTCCTTATCAATATTCTGCTCCAATTTCCAAGGTTTGCTAGATTTATCAATCCAAAATTATACATTTCCTATGAAGTACAGAATTATAATAAACTGTGTACTTTATCATACTCATAGGATATTCAGCATCATTAACCATGGGGCATAGGTAAATTAAGCCACAATGAAATGTTATAACTAATTTATTTAAACCTCCAACATATAAAATAGTGACAATAGCAAGTATTGCTTAGGATGTAGAAAAATGAACCTCTTACAAATTGCTGTGAATGATTTGATCATTAATAAAAGTGATCTGGAAATTCCTTAAAAAACTTGTAATTCCAGCCAGAAATGACACACATGAGCATTTATCTCAGAGTTAGGGTAAACTCTACCAAACCTTCATGCTAATGTTAAATACAGTTTTATTATTAAAAACAAAACCTGTTTCAGAGGTCAATGATTAAAGCAAATTGTGGAACTCCCATGTAATGAGCAATAAATATGAGCTATTGATACAAAAAACAACCTGAATGAATCTCAAGGACAATGTATTCCTCAAACAAGAGTTTGTTTATTTCACACACAATAATCTAGAAATAGGAAATGAAGGCTGGTAAGGTGGCTCTGCTCCACAAAGTCATCAAGGACTCAAGTTCTTGTTATTTTGTGCTATTGCTGTCCCTAGAGTATTGTACACATTATTATTGTCAAAGACTCATCAAGGCCACATCTGTGTTTTGGTATCTGGAAAGTGGGGATTAAATTTCTGACATGCAATTCTGCTTTATATATAAATAATAAAATTAAAAAGATTTGCAAAAAGAAAGTCAGTATGACTGTATCTTTCTAGTTTTATAACATTCTCAAAATGGGAAATTATAGAAATGGAGAAGAAATTTGTGTGGCATATGTGATTATGAGGAATGCCTGTAGGGGTAATAATATTAGAGATGTGTGCTGCAATGAAACCATTTTTTTATGTTGATTGTCCTTGGTTTCATGTGAGAGCTTCATATGGGGGAAAGTACATAAATACACACACACCACACGAGTGTGTGTGTACAAACAAGTGAAGTCAGTAGATGGCACCAATTTCTAGTTTTTATATTATACTAGGGTTACACAAGATGGAACCATTAAGACCACAGAGTGAAAGATTTGGACTGCTGAGAGAAGGATTTGTAGGTCTTTTCTTTACTCTTACAAATTGTGGAACCCCATGCTTAGTTAAAAATAAAAAGAAATGTTAAGTCACCCAGTGTATGTCATGGAACTTATAAATATTTCTGCATTCATTCATTTGAAACACTGGTAAGGTTCTGTTTATGTGGTTTGCTCTGTTACATAAATAAAATAAACTTAGTTTTGCTTTCCCAGGAGGTTCATCTGCTAGTTCTTCAGGAAGTTAATAAGAGACATAGTAAAAATTTATTAAGTTGGCTGTGCTCAAACCATTGTGCATGAAATGGAAATAAAACAAAACCAAAGTGAAATAAGGTCTACACTGTTAGAGCTTTGAATCAATGGGAAAAAAAGTAAATATACAAATACATGAATAATTATGAGTTAATGCATGCTATGAGAGAAACAATCACAATGTTTTTATATAAAATAAAGGTAATAAAGTACATCCAGTTTCATTAAATAACATTGTATTAGAGCATATGTCATTGTCTATGGTCTACAAAGTCAGGGATAAGGAGTTACAGAAAAGACATCATGATATGCCAAATCTAAAGTACTTACTGTCTGGGTCCAGAAGAAAAAGCTTGTAGACCCTGACCCAGGACATGAGTCTCAAATGTGGCTCTAATTTTTCATTTTCCATGATTTTACTAAGATATTTTCTCTGAGGGGCTAAAGAGGTAGCTCATTGGTTAGTCTTTCAGAGAACTGGAGTTCAGTTCCCAACACCTACATAACTACTAACAAAGACCACCCAAAACTGCAGTTCCAGGGGATCCAGCACCCTCTGTGGCCTCCATTGGCATTGCAGCCATATGGTACACTTACATACAAGGAAGAAAAACACTCATATACATAATTTTTTAAAACAAGATAATTTTGGTGAGAGCTGAATTTTGAGGATTTTAAAAAAGTGCTGCCTCTTTGAAAGCCCTCAATCTTCACACAACAGATGTAGGTTTATTGTTCTCTTAGGTCATAAAATTTCTTCTAATTATAACCTAATTATAAACTTTTCTATCTTACTTTGTTTGGAAGATTTCCAGGTCCTCTGTAGAGACCATTAGCAAATCCCACTACCATTTTCTGTTCATAACTAGCATTTTATAAAGGTTAAATAGCATAGAACAGAATTATACACAAAGTTAAAACAATATTGCTTATACAACCAATATTCAATTTGGTGCACACATATATACACGTTCTTTGAATATTGCTTTGGAAAAGCTTGAAAGGTATTATTTAACAAGATTTGAATTCTTCAGGCAAAAGTATTGTGGAGCAGTAAGAAGGATGGAATTAAGGGTGATGACTGGTTTTCTCATTTCATTCTTTTGAATGACAGATTGAAATAGAACAGAAGAGAAGAAAGTCATATAGACTGACTTTGTGCCTCTTCTGATTTAGGATTTTGGAAGGAAATCTCTTTGAAAACCTCCCCAGCACACTTCAAAGTGCATACTGGAGAGCAGCAAATGCCTCCTCGCATGTTTTGAGTGCATTCATTTCCATTATCAGAAGGTTGACGGAACTTCAGTGAATTGGAGTTGGGAATGAGCCGGAAGTAACTTTCATGTTTTCTCAAAGCCTGCTTGTGACATACAAATTTACCTGTCCTGTAAGAGGAGGAATAATTAGGAAAGTAATAGGATTGGGTTAAAAGTATGCAACCCTCTGTGCATAACTCCTTAGAATGAATCAAGATGTATGTGTATCACTGTCCCCAAAGGGAGCTGAAAATAATGACCTAAAAAATGTCCAGTGTCAGGGCCTATAGAGATGGCTCAGCAGTTAAGAGAGCTTATTGCCTTTGCAGAGGACCTTGGTTCTATTCTCAACATCCACATGGTGGCTCACAACCACCTGTTAACCCCAGTTTTAGGGGATGTGATTCCTTTTTCCTAGCCTCTGTGGCCTCTTGCATGCACTTGGTGTACACACACACACATAGATTCACACACATTTACATTTATAAAAAAGGAAAAAAAATGTCAGTTTGGCTTTCAAGCCAATGAACCATGGAGACTGGGGAATTCCAGAATCAATTGCAGAGTCACCAACCATATTTGAATTCTGCATTGATAAAATTATATAGTTCTTATCTTCTGTGGAGGACCTAGGCTTTGAGGGATCTAATACACAAAACCTTAAGGAATAGAATTTAAAACTACATCCCCTTAAAGGATGTCCAGGCAGAATCCCAAACCAATAAGATTTATTTTCTTCATGCTAAATTGAACTTTGTCATTATTTTCATAGCATTGAGGTCTGGGTAGAAATTAGGAACACTGAGAATGTGCCTGAGGTTGGCAAGCAGAAAATACCTAAAAAGAGATTTTTTAAAAATTTATTATTTATTATGTTATTCATTTATTAATTTCTTTATGTCTTTTTGATACATGGTCTCCCTGTAACCCCAACTGCCTTGACCTCACAGAGATCCCCCTTTGTTTGCTTCCAAAGTGTGAGATTAAAGGTATGCACCACCACAACTCAGCCTAGAGTGCTGGTGCATCAGTTAAAGGCTCAGGCTTACAACCAAAAAGACGAGAATTATTTCTTTACATTAAATTTAGTGGGGTTGAGAGGACCTTATAATTTGTTCCATTTTCCTTATAGCAGAAGCTTTAAAGATCATGTGTCTTAATAAAAATTACATAAACTTTTATTTTTAACACTTTGGTATGAGTAAATGTGAAAACATAACCAAAGTATAATTAATATACCATAAATACTAGCAATGCTTTAAAGAAGATAGAGTAAGAAGGAACTGGGGAAAAGAATTGGTTAAAAATTCTACCCAATCTCAATACCAATAATCTGTTATTTTTTTAATTAACTTATTTAATTTAAATTATTGTTATTGACTTATTGATATTTACCATAATAAAGGATGACATTGTCAGACACTTTCTAAGCCTTCCTTGAAACTGGGAAAAAAAATGCATGTCCCTATATTCACAAACAGGATGCAGCTTGATAAGGATGTCATAGGTAAATAAAGAAGCTTATGGTCATGCGTCACTTTTCAATATAATGCCAAAAAGTCTAAAAATCATTTTGCAATTTTAAATGAGATAAGGATTTCAGGATGATAAATAAATTAACTTAAAATTTTTGGTGTCAGTAAACAGGGTCTTCCAATACAGCCCAAGCTGAATATGGCCCAGGCTGACCCAGGTGTTGATGTGTAACCCAGGCTGCTCTTGAACTTATCATCCACTTGCTTTAGTCTCCAATATAATATCACATAACGCCATGCTGAGATAGCCAGCATTTCAAATTAAGCCAAGCATAGTTGTGCACACCTATAATCCAGCACACTGAGTTTGAAGGAAGATGATTATGGTAAGTTCAAGCCCAGCCTGGTCTATACTGCAAGCTGCAGACCAACCATGACTACATCATAAGATCGTGTCTCAAATACCAAAGAATTTCATGAAGATTTATTTATTATCATTCTTTGTACAGAAATGGTAGTTGATTGACTACATGTGTACAAATGTGGGGGGGGTGTTAGAATTAAAGTAATATTTTCCCTTAAATTATTCTAGTGTTTTCCTTGAAATAAGAAAATTTAAGATTTTTACATTAATAAGAGTTGGTGAATATTTAAAGGCATGCTATTATCTAATTTGTTCTGAATTTTGTCATATAGTTTAAATTATAATTAAGTATATTTATATTGTAGAAGATAATGTGATACAACTTTAAAAGGCACAACATAAGTAATAAGGACACACAAGTCATTTGAAGTGCTTATCAAGGTAGTCCTTGGAGAACTCACTTAAAAATTATTTGCTAGTGGGTCAGAAAAATGGATCATTGCATAAAGGAACTTGCTGCAAAACCTGAATACCTGAATTTGATTATCTGACTACCTGAGACTCACAAAGTAGACCAAGAATATTGACACCCGCACGTTGTTTTCTGGCCTTTATACACATGTACCTCCTCTCCCCGCAAAACACACACACATGTAGAAAATACACTTAAAAATGTTCTTTAACTGTGGTCACCCACCCGCTTCTGCTCTTAGCACTCCAGATCTCTGGACTACCCTCTTAGACCAGACACACCCACCAAGTCCTAATCGCCTGCACCAAGACCAATTTAATTATTCAGTCTAGGTTATTAGAGCCTCCATAGGTTGTCCCCACCCCCAACTTGCCTTTGGAATCCTGAGAGCAGCCTTCTGCCCTAGCTGCCTCCACTCCAAACCTGCCTGGGGTTCCTGAGACCAGCCTTCTTATCTGGCAAGCATGATCCTGCCTACTATGACTTGACTCCCACAACCTGAGCAAATTCAGTCCCCCAGCCCCACATACTGTTCTCTTTCTAGTCTTGGGTACCTGATCACTTCTGTTCTTAGCACCCTAGATCTCTGGACTACCATCTTAGCCTAGACCCATCCACTGTGTCCTGATCCTTTGCACCCAGACCAGTTTAAAACATCAGTATAGTTTCTTAGAGCCTTAACAGCCTGTCCTGAGCCCCAAACTGCCTTTGAAAACCTGAAACCCACCTTTTATTCTGGCTGTCAACCACCCCAACTTGCCATGAATTCCCTAGACCACCCTTCTTTCCTGGTAAGTCTGATTCCACCTATTGCACCTTGACTCTCCTACAACCTGAACAACTCCAGTCTCCCACACTGCACATTCTGTTCTCCTAGATTTGGACACCACCAGATATCTGGACTACACTGTTAATTCTGTGAAGCACTGATGTTTCCAAATATTCCATGTCTGTCACCCACACTGGAACCACCTACAGCCCCTCCCACTGCTGAAGTTGTAGGCTTCCCCATCCTTTAGTAGGGGACCAGACTTCTGAAGACTGCCTGAGAATACCTAAATCCAAACTCCACAAAGCAAGTCTCCCAAATTTTACTGTGAATACTGACTAGAGGGGCCCAGACCTTAGGACGAAGCTTGAGAGCATCTGATCCTCATCTGACTTGGTCCTCTGAGGGAACTCCTGAGTTGCTGGACAAGGACAATTTGGCCCCTCCAATATAAAATCAAAAGAGAGGACCTGAAGGCTACACCAACCACCATTTCATACCCAATAAGAAAACAACAAAGTCACATCAAGTATAAAAACAGAAATAAACTTAAACTCAAAAAGGAAGGTTTGAGTCTCACACAAGAATCAGAAACAAAAGAAATTCACATGTCAAAGTCACAAAAAAAATAATAACATGAAAAACAAATTCTATGTCCCTACCAAGCACCAACAGTTCTACAGAAGAGTTCTACAATGAGAACCCCCTAGAGAGAACCCAGGACACAGAATTCAAAAGAAAACTATAAACATGATCAAAGAATTCAATGAATTTAAGGAACACACAAACAAGGCATTAAATAACCAAAAGAAAATAGGGATAAACTTCTGAACGAATTTACAAAAGAGTTAGAAATATTGAAGAAAACTCAGGCAGAAATGAAGAAGGAAGTGAAACACTCAATAAGCCAATTAGAAATGACAGAAGTCTCAATCATAAAATGAATGAAATAGAAAACACTATCAAGACTGAATGATAAAGTTGAACCACTCAAAGAAAGATTGTGAAAAATTTAAGAAAACACAAGAATGGTATATGAAGGGAATGTGGGATGCCATGAAAATACCTAATTTATACATCATAGGAATAGAGAAAAGAGAAAAATCTCAGGGTAAAAATATGGACAGGATCTTCAACAGGATTGTAGAAGAAAATTTCCCAAAATAAAAGAAAGACATCCCTGTACAAATACAAGAACCACATAGAACACCAAATAGAACCAGAAAAGAAACTCCCCATGACATAACCTAGCAAAAACACAAAATGCACAGAAGAAAGAGAGAATACTGAAAGCTGTAAAGAAAAAGAACAAGTCGCATATAAAAGAAAACCTGTCAGAATTACAGCTGACTTTTCAGTGCAAACTATGAAAGCCAGAAGAGACTGGAAAAAAACATTCCCAATTCTAAATGACCACCAATACCAACCCAGAATACTTTACCCAGTGCAAATGTCTCTTATAGTTGAAGGGGAAAGAAAAATCTTCCATGATATAAATAGGTTGAAAGAATTCATGTCCACAAAACCAGCCCTTCAGAGAACTCCTGATGTAATACAGAAAGCTAAAGCATTTCATATGAAAACAGGCCAGGATGCCCATTTTCACCATTCTTATTCAATACAGTCCTCGAAGTCTAAAACAGAGCAATAAATCAAGAAAAAGAAAAAAGAAGAGATAAAAAGAGAAAAACATGCTAAACTATCTCTTCATAGGATATAATCTTATCATAAGCAGAGATCACTTAAAGTCTTAAAAGACCCTAAAATCTCCTCCAGAAAACTCTTGAGCCTCATGAACACTTTGCAAAACTTTCATGTATGCAAATAATGAATGTGATGAGAAAAAAAATCAAATAAATAGGGGGCTAGAAAGATGGCTCAGCAGTTAAGAACACTGACTGGTCTTGTAGAAGATCCAGATTCAAATCCCAGGACCCACATGGCAGTTAACAACTGTCCATAATTCCAGTTCCAGGGGATCCAACAGCCTCTTCAGTTTTCCACAGACATTGCATGACACAGGTGCACTTACCACATACAGGCAATACATGCATACACCTGAAATGAAAAATAATAAATAAAATATTTTTTAAAAAAAATCAAATAATCCCATCCACCATTGCTTCAGAAAAATAAAACACCTAGTTTGAAACAACCAAGATGTGAAAGACTGCTATGATAAAAGTGTAAAACTCTGAAGAAAGCAATTGAGAAAGAAACTAGATGATTAGAAGATCCTCCATACTCTTAGATTAGTAGAGTTATTATAGTGAAAATGGTCCTACTAACCAAAAGTGAGCTTGAGATTCAATGCAGGGCTTAATGAAAATCAAATAGCATTCATCACAAAACAGGAAAACAGTCTGAAATGCATTTGTAAATTTGAATTATCAAATACATCTGAAAGGGCTATGTAGATTATGTGAGATTTCAAATTGTGTGGAACAGTTAGATAGTTAATTATTACTTCCCTTTTGCTCTCTTCCCTATTATGATTCTCTAAATTTTAAAGTAGTATTCATCTTACATTGAATATTCAAATTTATGTATGGTAATGGGGGTGCGGGGAATTGCATGCTATTGTAACTTAAATAGATATAAATGTAACATATAAAATCATTACCTGAGGTCAGGTATGGTGGTGCATGCTTTTAATCCCAACACCAGGAGGTAGAGGCAGAGATTGAGGCCAGCCTGATCTACGTAGCAAGTGTCATGCCAGCTGTAGCTACTGGGAGACCGTGTCTCAAAAAAGACCAAAAACAGACAAACAAACAAACAAAAAATAGAAAGAAAGAAAAATTATCTGAAACATGGAATTCAAAATTAACAAAGAAGTCCTTATAAATCCCCTAAAATTTCTGATTTGCTTGAAAATACTAACACACTAAACAAAATGTCATACAAGACAATTTTCCAAAATGCTATAGGAGATTGGTTAATAGTAGAATCATGGTCTTTGATGTTTCTTTGAGAAGATATTTTTAGGAAGTGGCCAGGGAGACAATTCACTTAAAGCAGTTTACCTTGGAACATTTCCCTTTAAGATATTTTAGATGTATCATATGGATATAAACATTCTGATCTTATGAGTATAGGTACAGGTATCCACATAGTAGTTTGCATTGATTGTTAGAATTCATACAAACTGCATATGAGTGAATAATCAGACTTCCTGTGCTTGGTTGATGTGACTAGGTCTCCTGAGGACCAGTTCATTAAATGAACTCAGGAATTCCTGACTGCAAGACTGGGCCTAAAATCCAGTCTCTTCTTGGAATCACATGAAGCCCCATTGATGGAGGAGGAATGACAGTCTGAAACTAATGGGAAAGAAATTTATTTTCCTACTCTAAAATGTAATCATTAATTCACATTGATATGTTTGATGTTTGATAGAGTTCGAATATGGAACAGCATTACAAATGCATGAGTAATCTTTTTGTTTTTTTCATTTTGGTTGTTTTGAGACAGAGTCTTCCTGTAGCCCCAGCTGTTCTGGAACTCACTATGTAGACCAGGCTGGCCTTGAACTCACAGAGATCACCTGCCTCTGCCTCCTGAGTGTTGGGATTAAAGTTGTACACACCACAACTGGTTACATCAGGCGTCTTTTGCAGTCCGTTATCAGTTTAAAATTTAACTACTCTGAAGTGAAAGTGTTCATAACAGATATTTTCAGACATAATTCATCATTAAAGTGTCAGCATGGTAAATAAGATTATGGGTATTTTGTTTTCATGAAGAAGCCATGTTTCACATTTATTTGCAATTTATAAGAGCATAGGAAACATACATATCAAGGAAACACTGAAGATATATTAACAGTATATATATATATATAGTCAGTGAGGAAACTCTGAAGGGCACAGTGACCTGAATACAAATTAGGTGAAAAAATGTATATAAAATTGTGAAGAATCTTTGTCAAATGTCTTTCTCCCATAACATATGAGCAAAGCATGAACTATGTATGTGGCACTAATAAGATTTCAGGTATGAATTCAAGTCAGCATAGTGTACAATAAATGTATGCTAAATATTAGAAACTGAGTACATTTATTGATGCAAAACGTCATCAAACATATCCTTGGTATTCTAATTGTTTTCAAGGTTAGTAACATTTATGTGGTGATAATGCTTGCATTCTGTGATTGTGAGGCATCATGAAATGTGATGAGGGCAGTTCAGTCACTATAATAAGAGATCATAAAGAAGGAAGGAATTCTAGGGAAGTCAAGCAAAGATTCACTAATTAGTAAACACATAGTGAAATTTGAAATAACTTGGAGTTCACAGAATTGAAAAGGACAGATTACCTGGGAAAGTCATCTGGCTACAGCATCTGTTATCCCTTCAGGAGTTGATTCCGGTCCAAATACCCTGGCTGGTACTATTTCCCTCTTTCATTTGAACACTTCATAGCATTCATTATGAGGTTAACACCTCAACCAAACAGTGAAACTTTACTTAAGGCTAACCTGTGAGTAAACTGTCTTAATATGACCAGATTGTATTCCTGGTTTGTTTGTAGGCCTTAGTAGAAGGGTTTAAAGTTCCTCCATATTGGGTAATTTATTTAGCAACTAGTTACTAAACCACAGAATTTTAAAAAATAAGTGGATCAT
>NW_008359214.1:3756599-3761259 GCF_000622305.1 Nannospalax galili
ATATAAAAAACATTGAATGTAAGAAAGATAGTATGTTATATTCATTATTCCTGTTTTATAGAGCTTACACTAATATACATCTTATTTGGATTTTACTTACAATTGACTTTGTGACCATTAAAATTGTTTCACTGAAATATTGATATATTTACTCATGTATACTGACCTAATGATGAGATCCCATCCAGTAGAAAAGGGCAAACTTTGGAGCCATGATGTCTGAATCCCATGCAGATGTTAATTATCATTGATAAAACGATGCACAAACCAAGTACACAAGGCTTAAGATCAATTATAATTACATGCCACAAGTGTTCTATTTACAAATTTTAGTATATATAAATGTATCAATATGCACATATAATTTTCACATGAAATGTGAAATATTAATGTTTAAAATTTAAAATCAGACTTTACTAAAATGGCTGCTGTTAGCAGAAATAATTAAAACATTTCATATGATTGTGTGCATATTTATTCTAAATAGTTCACATAATAAATATTTTCCATCCATCTTTCAACCTTTTGCTTTTCTGCATACGTGTGTGGGTGTTTTCTACATAGCTTTCTGAATCCATAGGAAACACAGACTTGGTAGTTGATTGACATATAATTGTCCCCCATGAATTTAAAGCAGTAGAGGTTTGTGATATAACCTTGTTATCTTTTACCCATTTTGCTTTTTAAGACAGCATGTTTTAAATATGGCACTTGAAATGTAGTTGCTCACTTGAGTGAATCTGTTACAGATGAAAGATATTTTATCAAACAAAATGTAATAGCTATTTTCAAGTATCTTTCTAATTGAGAAAGTTTATAACATTCGAAGAGTACACCACGTACAAAAGCTTGAGTATACTTCCCTTAACGATATTAAAATAAGTGAAGAATTAAAAGTGATGGAGTGAAAGCTGAAGACCTAAATATTTATTAAGGTAAAAGGATAATATTATAATAAAGGTTAACATTTATTCAGGGCCCATTGTGTCAGGAAATTTTCATAGAAATTGATATTAGCATAAAAATAAAATGTTAAGTTTTCTTTAATCATAGGAAAAAATATACAAAGTTATAGATAATTAACAAGCTTGCTGGTGATGGCTAGTGATAAGGAGGAACCCTTCAACCTAGGCAATCCATGTTCAAGTGCCAAGTTCTTGATCTTCATGTCTTCTCACATCCTAATACGATTAGGTTCACTTTGTGGAAGAAATGCATAGTGCATGATATTCTAACATATCATTTTTCAACTATGAGCTATGAATTGTCTATGTTCAAAACATAAAAGGAACATCACTAAGGTTACTGACCTTGGCTGAAATTGTTTTCCACCCAGGAAATTGTGAGAAGTTTTATTATTTTCACCCACCAGATCATGAAAATCTTTCAGTATGACTGGAACTAATTTATTTTCAATATTTAACTATTATAAATATTATCTTTCTTATAAGCTTTGCTTCCTTTAGTTTTCAATCCTGTTCTCTCCTTTCTCTGTCTGGATAACTACTTATGCCATGGAAAGACGGACTTTGAAGACTATTCTATAAATCAGGACATTAAAATATTTTTGTTCATTTTTTATTAATTTCATATAATGTATTTTGATCATACTCAGATTCTATGCCCCATTTCTACCATCACCTTTTAACCCCACTTCATGTCGTTTACTATTATAATTTTTTAGGCCTATTGAGCTTGATTTGTGTTCCAAAATGTTCTTGTGTGTGGGCCTATCCCTTGGAGTCTGGTCAATTTACCTGGGTCACACCTTTATGGAGAGCCAACCCAGCAGCTACATTGATGCAGTCTTTAATCCCAGCAGTTAGGAAACAAGTTTACTCTTCCTTTCACATCAGCTGGCTCTTAAAATATTTCTTCCCCCTCCCCCAGGTCCACAATAATCCTTGAGACTAGGGAGGAGAGATTGAGACTAGGGAGGAGAGGGTGCAATAAATGTGTCTCATTTAAGGCTGAGCATTCCCAGGTCTGTTAATCTCTGTAGGTCTCTGTGCTTATATTCTTCTATTGCAAGAAAAAGCTTCTCTGGTAAGAGTTGATTCATGCATTTATCTATGGATATACCAATAAGTCATTAAGAGTCAGTTTAATACAATGTTAATTTTGTAGAATAGTAATAGTAATGAAAAGGAAAAATCAGAGCAGCAGCTGAAGTCAGATGAGGAGAGGAAGTTTAATAGTTTGACACTAGTGGGACTGACCCCAGGAATAAAAGGAGTAAAACCCCCTTGTTCCAATTTTAAGGGCTACTATACTCCTGTATGGGGAAATGCAAACAAAAGGCAAAACAGCACATAGGTGAAAATTAAGTAAAAGGTACATATGGGATAATTAAGCAAGATAACATATAGCCACAAAGGCTACAGGAATGTGAAAACTTTAGAAAACAAAGATTTCCATCCTGGGCAACCACAAGGGGCAGGATGAGGAGACTCCTGGTCATTTCCCCCATACCTGTCTCTTAAGAGTTTTCCCTGCTGCAAAGTTCTTAATTACCATCACATTGCAAAAGATAGCTTTCCACCTCCACAATACCAGCTTCCATATGGACTATGACTTGTCTACCCCAGGTTCTTGGCACCAGTGTCCTTGGGCCAATTACCTTACTTCTGTGTGCTTCAGGATTTCATCAGAAAAAATAAAAGGATGAAGAACAATTGTTTTCAGAAAGAATACTTAAATATACCAAAGTTAGGTGAATTAAAATGTTAGAGTATCAATAAACCCCATAAGTTTAACTATACAGTCACTGGTTTATTTGTTGGAGGACCCACTTTCCCAGTCTCACTGGTTAATTATCTAATGATAGAACCACTCTTGGGAAGGTAGGATTACCTTAAGTCATGCTAAATAGATGGGCAGAATACCACCCCCACCTCCGAACTTCTAGACTAGCCATAGTCATGTAAATCTCCATAAATCTGTCCACTTTCCTGAACTCTTCAGGTTCAGGAAAGTGTTATTTCTCCTTTTCTCCTTAATGCTTTTCTTACTAAACATGCTTCCCTTAAGGTTTGGGCTTCCCCTAGCACCTTCTATTTCTTCACTTTTTCTCTAAAACTTCCTTATCCAAGTCATGTGGCTGCAAGTCAGCCAGTGTCTGGCCTCCCTTGCAGGCTCTAAACCTGCATGGTTTTCGTTCCTTCTTTCCACCATTCACCTCCTCAAGGCAGCTGCCAAGATTACCAGCTTGCCTGCCCTGAGGATTTTTTTTTTTTTAAGATTCCAATAAAATTGTAAAGTGTCTGTTTGGGTCCATTCTTAAATTCTTTTATGAATGAGAATAAGAACCCTTCAGGGGACCCACTTTCTCCCCATTTCAAAAATATGAATTCATATTTATAAGAGCAGTTCTTTGCATTTTTATATAAAACATACTCTCTTTGCAGGGTTAGAATTGAAGAATTTTTCTCATCATCTAAAATTAAACTCTTTATTTCATTTTCACATGGTAGTAATTTTTACAATACTGAGTCAAAATCCTCTTTGAGTATCAAATTTTGGATACCTAAGGCCACTGAAAACAAACTCAATGTCTAACTTGCCTACACTGTTAATAGTTTAAATAGAAAATTTAAGAACTGAAGATATGAGCTTTATTTTGCTAATAAATGTCTCACAATTTCAAAATAGCAGAAACGTATACTTTCCTTGAGAATACCACTTACACATTTTATCTTTTGTGTACACTATTAATTATGGCATTATAACTACTCTGAACAAAATAAAAGTCTAACTCAGGAGTGGGCTCAAACTCAGATGATATCTTGGCTACCTAACAGAACCATTTGTCTCCCACTGTGTCATCCCCCACCCCACAGTCAGGCCACAACCATAAATTATTCAAAATGGTTTCTCAAGCTTAAATTAGGCTCTCCACACTTATCTTAGTAGACCATTAGCCTTTTCCTCTCTAATATTTCATCCATCCAAGGTCACTTAGACTTTTCCAACCACCATTGTGTCCAATGGATGGGTGCAACACAGCTTACAGTGCTTTGATATGTTAATTCTCAAGAACAAGCAAGTTCATTCATTATCTTTTTGGGTGGATTACCAAACTGAGGTTGTCAAGATGACTTTCTGGTCATCAGACCCCAGATGATGGTTCTGCTGGGATTAATTAAAAGTCATTAGTCCAGATTAGGTTCATTAACAAAAGTCATTCCTTCAATCACTGATAATTCATAAAACTGTGGTGTATTTTTGAGATTAAATTCCTCAGTAATACATAGGTGGACATATTCCCAATTTAATGATAATAATAATAATAATAATAATAATAATAATAATAATAACAATTTAGTTCAGAATGAAGGCACATACCTTTAATCTCATCCCTCAGCAGGTGGATTTCTATAAGATCAAGGCCAGCCTGGTCTATATAGCAAGTTCCAGGCCAGCTGAGGCTAAAGGGAGACGATGTCTCAAAAAACCAAATAAGTGAAAAAATAAAAATAATAGTAACAGTTTCACATTGTTGAATACTGTGTAATGGATTTATATATGGTTTTATTTCATGCTCAAATCACAATTCTAGGAGGTGTCATGAGATCTTTATGATGTGAAGACTGAGACTGGAATGGTAATAACTCAACTTTACAAAGTCACTCAAGTAGCAGAACAAGAGACATCGTCTCCC
>NW_008359214.1:3761647-3768027 GCF_000622305.1 Nannospalax galili
GCCTGGCTTGCTTTGAAAGTCTGAAGAATACTTCTGCCCTGCTGAGGAGTGCATGATCAGCACATGACCATCCTTAAGATAGACCCTGGGTGGGGGGTGTTTCCAGGTGCCTTTATAAACTCTGTAATACCTGTAATAAATGAGTCCCTGCTTGACTAGACTCCCAGTTGCGTCTGAGTGCCCCAGTACTGGGGATGCCCTGGGCTGGCGAACGGCATGCTTACTCATCCTCAATCATCACTGCGCTGGGGGTCACTGGTTTGAACCCCCAGCAGTGTTCCCACTGGGGAGCATGCTGTTCACACCTGGAAATCCCCCCTCCCCCGAGGAGTGTATCTTAAGGATGGTCATGTGCTGATCATGCACTCCTCAGCAGGGCAGAAGTATTCTTCAGACTTTCAAAGCAAGCCAGGCAGTGCCCCCAGTAACTTCCTTTTGGACCTATGCAAGGTGGGGCCTTTAGGTCCCCACAGGTATGAGTAGCATGTTTGTTTCCTCAGGGGAAATCACATCATAATGTACAAGAACTAAAACCAGGCAAAGAAGAGAAATATTCATTACTGCTCCTTTCACAAAGCCCTTAATAGGGGCATTGTAGTTGGGTAATACCTAAATTTTGCTTAAAGTCACAACACTAATAAACACTACTACCCTGTTCTCTCTCCCATGCAGTCTCCTTCCTCTAGACTACTGAAATAGGGAGAAAGAGGGTCCCCCAGGGGGTTCTTAACCTCAGTCATAAAAGAATTTAAGAATGGACCCAAATGGAAGCTTTTACAGTTTTATTTGAATCTTAAAGAAAAATCCTCAGGGCAGGCAAACTGATAATGTTGGCAGCTACCTTGAGGAAGTGAACAGACAGAAGGAAAGAAAGCCATGGAGCCATGCAGATTTAGAGCCTTCATGGGAGGTCAGACATTGGCTGACTTGTAGCCACATGGCTTGGAGAAGGAAGTTTTAGAGAAAAAGTGAAGAAATACAAGATACTAGGGGCAGCCCAACGCTTTAAAGAAAGCATGTTTATTAAGAAAGACATGAAGAAGAAAAGGAGAAATTACTTTCATGAAGAGTTCAGGGTAGTGGACAGACTTTTGGAGACCTACATGACTGTGGCTGGTCTGGAAATATGTGAGGGTCTTAGCTAGTTCCAGGCAGGAAATATTAGTTATTTCATTAATGAATCAGGTTTTCCACCCTCATATTTAGCATAACTTAAGGTGAGCCTGCCTTCCTGGGAGTGGTTCTATCACCAGGTAATTGACCAGTGAGACTGGAAAAATGGGTCCTGCAACAGATAGAC
Source organism: Nannospalax galili (assembly GCF_000622305.1). Classification (NCBI taxonomy): domain Eukaryota; kingdom Metazoa; phylum Chordata; class Mammalia; order Rodentia; family Spalacidae; genus Nannospalax; species Nannospalax galili. Next base: position 3,762,948 of record NW_008359214.1, read on the forward strand.
TGGACATTTTTCATAGTCTGGACCAGTTCAATTTATGGGGCTTACTGATACTCTTAACACTACTACACCATCTGTAGATTCTGGCAAAGTATTTATGCCAAGAGTCTTTTCCTACATTAGCTTTTCCAGATGTTCAACAATAAAATGCAAATAAAGACAACGGATAATCATTTCTGCTTCCAAGGAGGGTACCATAGGAAGAAAGAAAACCATTCCCAAAGCATTAACCAAAGATGGACATATATATATTGAAGACAAGTTGAAGGAAAATCAAGGGAAAACCACCCTTCCTGGGTAAAGGAACTTGTCAGCTTGCCAGACAGAACTTTTGTGTGTCTGGAACTATTGTGGTAGAGGCAGAGGTCAGACTCTATTTCGATGGAGATTATCAGACAGGGCAATAGAAACCTTTAACTCTATTATAACAATGTGGACTAAAACAGCTATACCAGATCCAGGGGAGCATTAGCCTCGCCTGTGTTTTTCTCTGCTTTTCTAAATGAGAAGATGAGGTGGAGGAATGTGGCCTCAATTGGGCAGTAAATCTTATCTCTCTCAGACAGATGGCAAATAAACAGTTCCAATGGTTGGAGGCCTTGCAACAGACACAGGAGAGCACCCTCTTCATTCTTCATTTCTTCATATCTTTTCCAATGTAAAATATACTCTAATGTGTAATGCTATATAATCCACTTATTATGTATATTCCATATTATAAAATGTTCATACTATGCAATAAATAAGTTAAATTATTAAAAATACAGATTTTAACATGTAAGTCATATAACATGTTTAATATAACACAGATTATATATATATATATATATAATTATATGAATTGAGAAAATATGGGTTTCTTTGACCTCATTGACCAACTATTCTTTTTTCACAGGTTTTTTCCCAATCATCTCAAACTCTCAATATTGGAGTTCTCCAAGTCTCAGTTCTCTCAGCCATCTCTATATTTCTCTGGATGTCTTCCTTTGATGAAATCTTTCATTCTAATCACATAAAATATCATCTATTTTTTATGCTCCAAGCTCATATATGTGTACATAAATTATACACATGCAAATGTAATGTATGCATGTCCATACCTGAGTATGAACTCCAGGTTTCCATTCATAATTGTCAACCCAAATTTACTATTTAGCACTCTACCAGCACTCTCCATCCTTGAACACTGCAACATGAATGGTCATCTGCAGCACTGTTGGTTCCCATTCAAATCTGTCCTGGGATGCATGTGGCTTATGAGCTGCAGGATTAAGATGGCTGATAGCGAAATCAATTTCATGCTTCCTGACTCTACCTTTCAAGAGAAACAAGTTCTTCCCACAGTTTTTATTTCAGAAAATGTAATCTCCACTTCACTTGGATCTAGAGAAAAACATCAGAGTTAGTCTTCACACATTTATTTTCCTCATACCAAGCCTCTGAACCAACAGAAATTGCTATAGCATTTGTCTTCCTGAGATGTTAAAACTAGGCTATATATCATTTCATCCTATTCAAGATATACTCTTGATCTGTCACTTGAAAGCTTGCTGAAGCTTCAACTTGTCTGTCAAATACCCCTTAGTTTTCCAACAGGGGACTATCAACACTGAAAACCATGTAAAAAAAAAAATTCCACAATACTGTTTTAAATTTCAAAGTAACTTCCCATTTCCCAAAGACCCTCAGAGTCATCTGCAAAGCCTTTGCTTATTCTTTGTTGACCCTCTGACTTCACTGGCTGCTAGTTATTCAACAATTTGCTGCAGCTCTTCTGTTCTATTTGTTGTTCTTTTTAAATTTTAATTTAAATGTGCCCGTGCCTGTATGCTTTACCACTTGGCTTTTCCTATTCCTGGAACACTGTTCCATCTAAAAGCAGTGGATAACTCATTTCTTTTATATTTTGAATTAAACACCACATGAAGGCCTTTGCTGGTCGCCATTTTTAGCACTGACACTTTCTTCATATTATATTCTATTATGTTCTAGTGTTCTTAATTTTGCCCACAAACCATCTCCCCCCCACATACACAAATACACACAAATGCATATACATTATTTTATTTATTTATTTTTTGGTTTTCTACAGTTACTAGAAGATGATCATAATGAACATTTGTAATACCTTGTGTTCCTTTGTTGTTATAGTCTAATCATTCAGAGCATGGGCTGGTTCATAGGCACATAACAGGTGGAGAAATAAATATAAGATCAATATTTCTTTAGAACACTTTGTTATTGTGACCAAACTTTCTATTGGAAAATACATTTTCTGCAGCCAAAGAATATTGGATTCATTTTATGCTATAATGAAAATATTATTTAAAATCATAGTTCTAAATCTTTTGAGAAAAAAAAAAAACAGAGGTAGAAGAAAATGGTGCTTCTTCACCCACATCTAAAACACACTGAATTAACTTAGGCAGGTGGTAGCAGGAAGCCAGATACGTTTGTATTCATAATTACTGATACCTTTATTGAATTTCACAGAGTTATAAAAGGGAGGAAATGGAGAGAACATCTGATATCCATTATTACTCATTTAACAGTTCTGGGAAATGGTAATTCTCATTCACATTTTCTGTTAGAATCCTAAAAGTAGTCCTGCCTGACAACACTGTCATAGGGAGACTTATTTTCCTTTCAAAGTGAACTCCATAATGCACCTGTGAAACTTTACTTCTTAATCAGATCAGGAGGATGGCAATGAAAGTGAGGGAGATGCTGCTGTAAGTTTAATTTCAATGAAACAAATATCTTATTTCCTTTTCTTCTTTGAAGAAGAAAATACACAATACTTTTTGTTACTCAAATTTAGTAAACAGGGCAAAACTTTAATATAATTTCTGACTTTTTCTTAGCAAATATTTGCTGGTAAATGTCGTCGCATTTGCTGGTAAATGTCATCACTGGCTGCGGCTGCTCTCCTCTGGCTATGGCCACTCTCCTGCTCTCTTAGTTCCTCCTATCAGTCATCTGGTCTGGACCCCAGGGCTGGTGAGGAGTTTGCGCCAGTGTCTCAGCATTCAGACGCAGGAGAAAAGGTTCAGTGACACAGATCTGCTTTATTGTAGGAAGACACAAGCTTATATGGGGTAGTGGTCCAATCACAGCACAGCAAGTAGGATACCTCATAGCATAACAGGTTTAGCATCCTATTACAGAATAGCGGGTAAGATGCCTCGTTAGCATACTGGGTTTCAGATTACAGAGCCTGGATTCCTGGAAACCACATGAACCTGAATGTTGCAATATCTAATTGTTGCAATTTGGATTCCAAGGGTGGTGATTAGGAGTGGCAGCTCTAGGCATCAGTCTCATGATCTGCCAATGGGAGCAAATGTCACAAGGTGCTCCTTGTGGCTCCAGTGGTCAGACTGTTGCCGCAGGCCTGCTGTATGGCTCTCAATAAGACTTTAACCCTAGGCTCAAGCCTGTCTCCCACAGGTAAAACCCTCTTTCCAAAACAATATACACACTGTAAAACCCCAAATAACAGAATTTTACAGAAATGTATTTTCTGAAACACAAAGCTTTACTAATACTCTTACACTGAAATTGGTTTGAGGCTCACATAATAGCAAGAAGTCTAGTCCTGCATTAGAAGATAAGGAAACAAATTTGTCCCTTATCTATGACCATTTTCTTTTTGTGTAGTCCTTCCTTAATGAGTTTCTTTTACTTACCTGCATCAAAATAGGATGTTATAAAATCAACAATTTTAAGTTAATCATCTACATACTTTAGTGATTATTTTATATCATTTTAAATTTACTAACCATTTTCTTTTATGAAAACAAGATGCGTTTTTTTCACACAGTAACTTTGGAGGTCTTACTGCAAAATTAAAAACAAATGTAGGTGTGGGAGATTGTAAGAAACTTCCTTGTGTTCTTTATTAAAACTTCAGAGGTGAAATATTCACAAATTTTATCTACTATAGTTATGGTCACGTATTTCTTCACATAGACCATTAAGTATAACTACCTTTAATTAAGAATGAATACAGTTTATAATTCCTTAAGTACTTTGCAGGACTTTTTTTTTTTCATTCATCAGGAAAACTTGTAAGAAATTTGGATGATGTTGTTTCTAAGTTGCTTCCCTCATTTGTGGAAAATTAGGGATTCTGAACACTTGATTAAAATTGCAATAGCTACATGATGATTAAATTGATTTTTGTAACATATCATTATCTTAACTGATAAACTTCTTATAGCATATTCTAAATTCTTAGAGTTTCAAATTACAAAATGTTCACTTCTTATCTTTCCATAAATATTTGAGAAAAGGTATCAGGACATGTGATTATCAGTATCAAGATATTATAGCAATGGTGTATGTAAAATGTTTTCCTTTTACAGCATTTGACATTGAGCAGCACTGTGAACTGAAAACTGTTGTTTATAGAGGGAAAAGATAGTAAATGATCAAAACATTTAATCTTTTTTGCTCTTGCTTGAGAATAGCAGAGTGATGGAAGATAGGTAAGACAGAATCTCTGTGTAATAGTGACATGTGCTAGATTCACATTGGACCCCTGCCCCAAAATACTCAAATAATGATTAAGGCAGTAGAGAATGGACAATTATGATTTTAAATATTTTTCGTGTCTGAGTGTATTTCCTGCATGTATGTAAGTGCATTCATGTCCTGAATGCCTTCAGGACTCAGAAAAGGACATTCAATTCCCTGGAACTTGATACCAACAGTTGTTAACAGTCATCTGGGTGCTGGGATTTGAACCCAGGTCCTCTGAAAGAGCAGACAGTGCTCGTCACTTCTGTGCTATCTCTCCAGCCCAGGCAAGTATGATTTTAATCCAAGTTTTCTCTCAATAAGTAAAACATTGTGTTGTGCCTGGTTTTAAAATTCATGTGATATACACCTTGAAGTATATTGATCTTCTTCAAATAAAAACCCATAATTAGTTTTTAGATGATCTGTTTGAAGAATTATCTTGTTAATGTAAATATGCCAGAAATAGTGCTAAGATCTACACTAGAATCAAAATATGAAAGAATTTTATCTAATATTAAGGTTAATTTTTATACTGTTATAGTTTTTTTAATTTGGTTAT
>NW_008359214.1:3768084-3769498 GCF_000622305.1 Nannospalax galili
TATTTAGATTATTCTGAATGAAAAGTGCTTTAGAAATTTTTATACATAATTATTATTTTCACTTATACATAATCACTATTAACACTTTACCTCAATTGTGAATATTATAACATATGTACAACTTCCTCAATTTCACTAATTGTTATACTATGTGATATTTATACAAAATTTCATACCTAATAACTAGTGGAACATTATTTAATTGTTCAAGTTATTATTATTATTATTATTATTATAACCATTTTTTTTGAGAATTAGGGAAATCACTTAGTTGTAATCCATTGTAAAATGAAAGACAAATTTCATACTCCTACCATACAGTGGAACTCAATACACATTACCATTCCAAAAGGGAGGAATAGAGCTATAGTGAAGAAATATAGGACCAAATCAAGACAAAAACTAGCAGGACAAACATCAAACCCAGTAGCTCTATGTTCAACTTCTGGGACTTTACTTCCAAAAGGATTAGGTGGCTCAGCCTCTCCAGCTTTGCTGTGTACAACATTCATTTCTCTCTTGGGCTGGTACCACTCCCTATATGCAGGTCTTCTTGGCAAATGTCTCACAGCTCTGGCATCATAAACATCTTCTTTTAGATTTTCTTATATTTTCAAATTTTGTAGCATATAAGGTTTTTTTTTTTTTTTTTTAGTCTTTTCGAGACAGAGTCTTCCTATAGCCCCAGCTGTTCTGGAACTCACAATGTAGACAAGGCTGGCCTTGAACTCACAGAGATCCACCTGCCTCTGCCTCCCAAGTGCTAGGACTACAGGTGTGCACCACCATGCCCAGCTGAATATAGGTTTTTAAAATATTCCCTTATAATGATCTGGATCTTTTGGGTGTCAGTTGTGATGTTTCCCCTTTCATCTCTGATTTTGTTGATTTGGATTTGCTCTTCCTTCCTTTTGGTTAATTGGGCTAAGGGTACATCTATCTTGTTTAGTTTTTCAGACAACCAGCTCTTAGATTCATCGATTGTTTGTGTTGTTGTGTTGTTTTCTTTGGTTCTATTTCATTACTTTCTGCTCTGACTTTTTTTTTTCTTCTTCTCTTCTGCTGGGTTTGGGTTTGTTCTTGCCTTTCCAGCATCTTGAGTTGCAGTGTTAGGTCATTTATTGGGGCTCTTTCTAATTTTTTAATGTAGGTACTTAGAGGTATAATCTTCCCTCTTAGGACTGCTTTTAATGTGATCCAGAGGTTTGGTTGTGTTTTACTGTTCTTTTCGTTGAATTCCAAGAATGTTTTTATTTCTTTCTTAATTTCTCCTTTTACCCACTCATTGTTTAGCAGTGTGTTGTTCAATCACCATGAGTCCATGTAGTTACAGGGCTTTGTCCAGTGTTGATTTTGAGCTTTATTGTATTGTGGTCTGATAGAATGCATCAGATTATTTCAATTTCCTTTTTTT
>NW_008359214.1:3769584-3772224 GCF_000622305.1 Nannospalax galili
AATTTTTGAAAAAGTTCCTTTGGATGCTGAGTAGAATGTACATTCTTTGGTGCTTGGGTGGAACATTCAAAAGATGTCTGTTAGGTTCATTTGATGTATGGTATTATTTAATTCAGACGGCTCTCTGTTTATTGTTTGTCCTGTGGACCTGTCTAATGGAGACAGTGGGGTATTGAAGTCCTGTACTATTACTGAGTTGGGGTTAATCTGTGTCTTAAAGTCTTTTAGTGTTTTTTTTATGAATTTGTGTGCACCACAGTTTGGTGCATGTGTGTTAAGGATTGTAATATATTCTTTGTTAAATGTTCCTTTGATCAGAATGAAGTGAACCTCCTTATCTCTTCTGATTAATTTTACTTTGAAGTCTATTTTATCAGATATTAGAATTACAACCTCTGCTTGTTTCTTAGTTCCATTTGCTTAGAATATTCTTTTCCATCCTTTTACCTTAAGGTAGTGCCTGTCCTTGAAGATGAGATGGGTTTCTTGCAGACAGCAAGGAAATGGATTATGTTTCTTAATCCATTCACTTAACCTGTGTCTTTTGACTGGAGAGTTCAGTCCATTGATATTTAAGGTTATTATTGAATGGTGTGTATTGGTTGCCATAATTTTGATTGCTCTTTGTGTTCTCTGTTTAATTTTGTGTTTCCGAGATTACACTTTTATTTATTTTCTTTCATTGCCTCTAGGGTATAGTTGTTTCTTTTTCTGCTCTCTATATTGCTGGCTTTGTGGACATGTATTTGTTAAGGTTCAGATAGCCCTGGCCCATCACCAACAGGATCCCAAGGACTTCTCATGCTCCTGAGAAAAGGGAGCCTAGCTGATAAGCACCTTGGTCTTTGAAGTCAAGAGAAGAAGACTTTTCTCCACTGTTTGGCCAACACAGCAGGCTTCCCCTTTGATCTCTAAAGAGGACAGGTTTTAATAGTCCTGCTCTCCCACTTCCCCCTTCACCCAACTTTAAAAAAAATACATCTTCCCACCTTCTTCAGGAAGCAAAAGCCTCCCTTCTTAAAAGACTCCAGCTCAAGACCCGGGCAGACATTTTCCCTGCCTGGAAGGCAACACAGAGGCTTCTCCTTTGATCACTAAATAGAACAGGTTTTAACAGTCCCACTCTCCCACCTCCCACGTCACCCAACTTTAAAAAATATACATCTTCCCACCTTCTTCAGGAAGCAAAAGCCTCCCTTTTTAAAAGACTCCAGCTCAAGACCCGGGCAGACATTTTCCCTGCCTGGAAGGGAATCTGTCCCATGTGTTCCTTTGCTAATAAACCCTATTTTGATGGAGTTTTATCTGTGCCTCGGTTCCTCATCTTCCATTTGCTCATTCTCCACCAATTTTTTACCTATCAGATGGTGCCAAAACCCGGTTCTTACTTCAAGGGACCTGCCTGGACTTCTCCAATGCCACTAACTTGGCTCTCAGGTACACTTCTTTTCTCTCTCCTCCTCTCCCCAGACCTCTGCTTTGCTTTCACCTCTCTCTGGCTCTCCTCACTGGGAACACTCTGCCTTGCCTACTTCTTTTGACCTCTTTCCCCACTGATTTTCACCACTCACGGACAGCACTGTGGTCTCTGTGATGGAGCTGCTTCATCCGTTCCCTATCTCAGTTCCCCCACCAGCTGCTCACCACCGGCATTTCACCCTCTCCCACCCTCCTTTGCCAAGGGCCTGCAAGGCCTGCTGTCTTCCATCCTTTTTCCTGTCTTTATCCACTTCCACTGCCTTCCTTCCTCACTTTACTCAGGATAATTTCCAATACCATTCAATCCAATACATACAAATGCTCAGTATGCTTCTCCTCTCTCTCCCCGTCCCATACTAAAAGTTTCTACTCCCTGCTGTAAGCCTGCCTGCCAGCCCACCATATGTCTGACCTCCCATGAATGCTCTAAACCTGCATGACTGCATGACACCAAGGTTTTTTTTTTTTTTTCCTTCCTGCTATTCACCCCCTTCAGGCAGGTGCCAAGATTTCCAGCTCGCCTGCCCTGGGAATTTTTTCCCTTTAACATTCTAATGAAATGATAAGTTTCCAGCTGGGCCCATTCTTAAATTCTCTTATAAATTTGGCCAAAAACTCTTTAGGGGACCCTTTCTCCCAATTTTGACCCAAGTAGACAAAACCATCTGGGCAACTTTGCTGGAGCATTTAAAGAATGTCAGGCGGCTTGCCCCATTGACAAAGAAAAAACGTTTTAAAAGCTTTTTTTTCTCCTAAACTTTTTCCTCAGACAAAGGGGCTTGGAATTTTGATCCTGGGCCCTCTTGGGCATTGAACAACTGGTGCTCAGGTGCCTACTTTTCTAACTAGACCTAACCATTTTAAATTTCACTATACATAAAAGGTCACAGGCATTGCTAAGGTGAGTCATATGCTTTCAGACCAATGAACACTGATTTATATGCCCTGTTCCTTCTGCTGCCCTCATGAGTTTCTTTCCAGCATAGCTTCTGTCTACAAACTAAGAGATCCTGAAAAAGATTTGGCTTTGCATTCACAGATACAATGGTGGGTGAGAAACATGGATTTCTTTGATTTGCTTTTCTATTTGGGATCTATATCTATATCTATATCTATATCTATATATATCTGAGGGTACTTTTGTAGGACCCTGAGACCCTC
>NW_008359214.1:3772374-3776932 GCF_000622305.1 Nannospalax galili
TCTTCTATGGTATATTTACTTGTTTTTTTTAAAGATGATTGTTTTAAGTTTTTACATTGTTTGACATATTTATGGATTTTTAAAAAGGAATTATTTTGGATTTTAACATCTTTTATATGGTATTTTCTAACAACTAAAAATGACCATTTTAAATAGCTACTATTTTACATAGTATATTTGCTAGTTTCTAAAGGGAACTTTAAGTTTTTCTAGCCATTTGCCTTCAAAGTGCAAAGGGAGCTGACACTTTGTGATGACTAGACCGGTGAAGCAGATAAAAATTTGCTGTACTCCAGCGCCAAAACCTTACAAGAGACAAGCTACTACCAACACATAGTTACAACAATGAGTGGTAAAAAGTAATCTTCTACTTGAATGAGAGGCTTGAGACCCCATTTCTGCTGCTGTTAACTCCTCCCCTTTCTACATTGTGATTTCTAAGCCTGTTTTTCTCTAAAATAGAGTTATTTCCCTCTCTGATACTCAGATCCTCTATGTTTGCTTATGTTCCTGCCCCATTATTCCCTGAGTGCTTTCTGGTTATAATGTGAGGGTAATGTTAATTATATTGGTAAACTGTCACGTGCTGTTTGAGCTCACTGAGATGCTGACTCTGAAGATGGGATTGGCCTTCCCACTTCAGACTCAAGCCTATTATCTCAAAATGTATTCTCCAAGAGTTTTCCAGGTTCAAGCTGGCCCCTTGACCCTGTGACAAGGAGGAGAACAACAAAACAGCCTAAGGGTAAAGGCACTATGTAGTTGAGAACCGCTAAGGTGTAAATTAATTTCAACAGAGGGTATTACTGACTATAATAAAATTAGCTAATGGATTTTCAGTACTATTTAGATTTTATTTATTCTTAATGTAATCTGTTAATGTTTCCTTTTGTCCTTCCTATCTCATCTGATTTATATTCTTATATTGACAAGGTTTTATTAACTTCCTTCAGTTATTTAGCTCTTAAAAAGGAAAAAGATGCTACCTCAAATCTATATGGAAACTTAAATCTTTCTTTAGGCCACTAATTACCTATACAAAATGACATCTAAACTTGTTGTATAAAATGCTATTTGTTAAACACTATTTTTGTTTTTAGTTTACTTTCATGGTGCTTTAAGATGTATTCTCTTTTTTGTCTACTTCAAAGGTGTTTAGTTTAAAAATGATAAACCAACCACATTCTCAACAAAGACTATATAACTAAGTACGTATATACAGTCTACATAAATTTATGCTTCTTAAAATCAATTTACTTGGTATCATACTATACTAATTTTAAGTAAAATCTCATACAAACCAAAAATGTTAAATTAACATGAAAATATTTTTTTCAGGCCAAAATATTCTCTCTTTAATCTACGACATGGTTCCTGGTACTAAAATATATAAATTAAGTACCTCTCTCCCTATCTCTCTCTCTCCCTATCTCTCTCTCTCTCTCTCCCTCTCTCTCTCTCTCTCTCTCTCTCTTCTCCCTTCCTCTCTCTCTCACCACTGCCCCTCTGGGGCTGTACCAAACCTCTACTAAACCACCACCCTTCTGGGGCTCATCTTCTCTCAGCCTCTACTAAATAAACCTCAGGATCCACTTGTTCAACAAGTTTTTCTCCCATCCCATTCCTTGTACCCTGTCTCCATCTACTGGCTGGTCATGCCATGCTCTCATTACAGGGTTTTCCTCTCTTCTTGCTTGCCTCAAAATCACACGTGTGTCGGAAACCCCTTTCCTTTCTCTGGACATAGCGTTAGGAACACGCACTACTTCCTGTCCAGGACAGGATCTTGCCTTTCCTCTCCCTGATGATGTAATTGCAGGACGCCACCTTCTGGGACTTGGAAATAACTCAAAAACCTGAGCAACAAATAAAAGGATACTTTGTTTTGATGCCTGGTTCTCCTCACTCTCATTTTGTGTGACTGATGCCAAACCCTTTTTCCTCCTACTCCCTCCCTGTCTCTTTCTCTTCCTCATCTGCTGCGTTTTCCTGCCCAGACTCATGGTCCTATTTCCACTCCCTATGGAGAGAGGGTTTTCTTTGCCTCCCATCTGCTCCGTTCTGTCTCTACCTCCTAACCACTTTTTGGGTTCTTTCTCTATCTCCTCTTCACTCTGTAATCTGTCTCTATGGGACACACCCACTCAGAGTCTCGGGGGTCTCATACCTCTTGCTTGTCTTCTTAAATCCTTTAAACAACTAGAACTTTCGGAAACAATCAGACCAAAATGCCTGAAGTTCCTGTGCACCACTGCCTGGCCTCAGTATGAGTTAGATAATAACTCTGTCTGGCCAGACACTGGAACCTTAGACTTCAATATTTTGAGAGATTTAGAAAATTTCTGCCATCAAAAAGGCAAACAGTCCAAATTACCATACATCCAAGCTTCCTTTGATCTCCGTGCTAACCCCTCCCTCTGGGTCCCATGTTCTTCCCATCAGGTTCTTCTGGCTAAGACACTTTCACGGGATCCCAACCCACCAGGGGCCTCCTCCCCACTCTTCCCCCCTACCCCTCCACCTCAGCTTTTTATCCTACCATAGCCGATAAACTGCCTCTGATTAGGGCCCAACCTCCTCCTGCCCCCTAGCCTGAGGCACAGCCAAGCCCTCCCCATACATTCCTGTTGCTATACTACTCTCCCTTGCCTCCCATTCCAGGGCCCAACCTGGCTCCCCTTCTTTCTCCAACTCAAATCCCTCTCTACACCATGACCTTCCCTCTCTCCAGCACTGCTATAAGTCCATCACCTGCTCTCTTTCCACTAACTTTCCTCTAAAAAGTAAAATCCAAAACCTTAAACACCTCCTTGGCAAATATTCCCTAGTCTCCCCTATTCTGGCTTCTAGCTCAAATAACCCATTTATCCCTCTTGTATCTAACTTTTACTTTGATTCCAGACCCCTGCCTCTGATACCCTTTCCCCTCCATCCCCTCATGGACAGGAAACCCCTCCCATCTCTTCCACTCTAACAGTTATAAAGTCTGAACAGGGTTCTAGCACAGTTTTCCCTAACTGATTATCCTGGAGGTTGTAAACATCAATTCAATAATGTTTAACTATGTACCAATTGCTTTTTTCCACCTAAAGCAAGGTTTTCATAGACCACTCACTAAACTACATAAGGTAAAAATGTATAAAACACAACATGTACATAGGTAATATTAAGTTATTACATCTTATGTAATTTAGATTCCATGTTCTTTAATAATATGATGCTACACACTACTTTCTTCTGAGTCAAACAACTACCATCTTCATAACTTCAGCTGTGTCCACTGACAAAAAATCATCACAATTGAACTTGTGGACTTGACTATCACATTCCTTAATTAAAGGAGGAGGAGTAAACAGGGCCATTGGACCCTTACCTGAGTATTCAGCTGCTCTTCCCAGCCAACTGTATGTAATTTGACCCTAATTACATGGTCTCCTGGACTTGTGGAAGACTAAAGTATGTTATCTAAAAAAGGCTAGGAAGAGAATGTTTGATCCATGCTTGGTTAAGGCTTTCCAAAATAAATACTCTCAGGTCACTCATATAATTGAGCAACCCTTCAGTCATCTCTGTAAGTAAGCTCAGTAAATTCACTGGTTCCCCAGAAAAACTTTAATGTAATCAAACATTGGTTTGATACTACAACCTAAAAAAGGGGAAAAAACATTGCTTAGTATCCCTGGGAAAAGAAGTCTCACAACAGATGAAAAATTTGTTTGCTAATGTTATTGTGTCTCATGGTTATTAAAAAAATAACATGGAAAATTAGAGGATGTTGGAAAGATATGAGAATGGAGATATTTTCAAGAAGGATTTATGTATGAAAATTATGATGGCTATTTCCAGAATTGGCATAGAAATGAGAGATCTGGGCAGGTGATGAAGGTCTGAGTAGAGTTGTTACAATATAACAAGGATGAGCCAAGGATAATGTGTAGAAAATCTTGAAATTTCTAAGGTCACAGCTTAGTTAACTAATCTAAGGATATCTAGTCAAGGTTTATTTAAGGATGTTGCCCAAGATATATCTTCATAGCACATGGTAATTAATGTACCAGGCTGGTGTAACAAACCTTATTGGATGTTTAATAGCCAGACTCTAAGGCCTATATTAATCTGGTCAGAGGGACTTGACAAATTTTTGTTCCTGGACCTCCAAAGTCAGACAAGTTCCAGGGGATATGGCATGTCTCTCAAAATGTCCTGTAACTTTGGTGAGTCACCTGTCCTTTTGTTCAGGGAGGCCATGGAGGCCCCAGAAAATGTACTTGAACCAGTTTCCAGTCTGCAAAGAGGAGGGTCAACACAGAGGAAATATTTCCTCCATGCTTCCAAGCAAAGCCCTGGTCAAGCAAGATCTTTTGACTTATCTTCACATAGATGGAACTGGTAAAAGAAAAGCCTGAGGAGTCAGGGGCTCCCCCTAAGCCCATGTGACCCCTGAGGACCAAATCCTCATATGACCTTAAGAGTAAAAATAAATTGGTTTATTTGGGCCAACAGTATGGTCTTAAACACCCAAAAGGAAAGTATAACCAAAATTAAAGTCATCAGTATA
>NW_008359214.1:3777047-3799143 GCF_000622305.1 Nannospalax galili
TCAAGCAAGATCTTTTGACTTATCTTCACATAGATGGAACTGGTAAAAGAAAAGCCTGAGGAGTCAGGGGCTCCCCCTAAGCCCATGTGACCCCTGAGGACCAAATCCTCATATGACCTTAAGAGTAAAAATAAATTGGTTTATTTGGCCCAACAGGATGGTCTTAAACACCCAAAAGGAAAGTATAACCAAAAATAAAGTCACCAGTGTATTTTAAGTGTTCAAGGAATTACACAACCCAGACATTAGATGTGAGTTCTTATATCATTTAGACAATTACCTCTCATTGATAATTTTCTTATTAATGGGATCCTGTACTGTGGTGTCTGCTTACAGCTAAGAGAAGCAACTCACTATTGTTTAAGCTTAAAAAAATTAAATGATGGCTAAGTTTGTTTTCTCTCTCTATCTAGAAGCCTTTGAGAGGTAATGACACTGATTCTAGCCACTCCAACAGCTATCAAAATGCCTGAAAACAAAATCCTGAGTCCATCACTGTCAAGTTCAGCACTGGCAGAAGAAAAGAAAAATGAAAAGTGAGCTATTACCTTGATGCTAACAATTTTTCCTTGCCTCTTCAGATATTTTCAGGACCAAATCCAAAAACTAACTCTTACTAATTTTAATCAGTTGTTACTTTCCTTCCCTTCACATGTATATGAGCACCTGTCAACCATTGAGGACCCAGTTCAGATGCACTAAGAAAGAACCCCTGCTGCTTAGTGGACCCCTAATCCAGCCTACCCCACTCGCCCAACGTTAACCTTGTCCAGCAGGAAGTAGCAAGATGACAAAGGCACCCCCATCCTATGGAATGTTAAGGTTCAGATAGCCCTGTCCCCTCACCAACAGGATCCCAAGGACTTCTCATGCTCCTGAAAAAAGGGAACCTAGCTGATAAGCACCTTGGTCTTTGAAGTCAAGAGAAGCAGCCTTTTCTCCACTGTTTGGCCAGTGGCTTCCCCTTTGATCTCTAAAGAGGACAGGTTTTAACAGTCCTGCTCTCCCACTCCTCCCCCACCCAACTTTAAAAAAAAAAAACATTTTCCTGCCTTCTGCAGGAAGCAGAAGCTTCCCTTTTTAAAAGACCCCAGCTCAAAACCTGGGCAGACATTTTCCATGCCTGGAAGGGTATCTGTCCCACGTGTTCCTTTGCTAATAAACCCTATTTTGATGGAGTTTTATCTGTGTCTCAGTGCCTCATCCTCCATTTGCTCATTCTCCACCAAATTTTTATCTATCAGTATTCTTTCAGATTTTTTGTCTCATGGAAGATTTTTCTTTCCTCCTCAACTATAATAGATATTTTTGCCACGTAAAATATTCTGGGCTGACATCTATTGTCATGTAGAACTGGAAATTCCTTTGTCCAGGCTCTTCTTGCTTTCATAGTTTGCATTGATATGTCAGCTGTAATTTTGATGGGCTGTCCTTTCTTTGTGACTTGTTTCTCTTTTGCTGCTTTCAGTATTCTCTCTTTGTTCTCTACATTTGGTGTTTTTACTATATGTTGTGGGGAGTTTCCTTTCTGATCCTGTCTATTTGGTGTTCTATGTGCTTCTTGTTTATGTATGGGGATGTCTTTCCTTAATTTTGGGAAATTCTTTTCTACAATCCTGTTTAAATTCTGGTCTACACCATTATGATTTTTTTAATGAAAATGTACCCCTAGGCTCCAAGTATTTGGACATTTTGTCCCCGGATGGTGGCACTGTTTTGGGAAGTTTTTGAAGGTCTGGCTATCCTGGAGGAAGCATGTCACTAGGGGTGGGCTTAGAGAGTTCTTAAGCCTTGCCAGATCTCCAGTCACTCTCTTGCTTCCTGTGCCTGCATGATGATGTGAAAGCTTCATTTCTGCTGCTCCTGCTCCAGCCACCTCCACCTCCAGCCCCCATGCCTCCCTGCCACGACAGACTAATTCCCCTGGAACCGTAAGCTCAAATAAACTCTTCCTTCTATAAATTGCTTCGGTCAGTGTTTCTATCGCAGCAACAGAAAAGTGACTAATACAGTAATTGGTACTGGAGAGTGGGCTGTTGGCTGTGAAGAACCTGACCAAGTGGGGTTTTGAAGAAATCTGGTGGGCTAGAAAAGCATTTGACTACTGTAAGCAGACTTTAACAGGCCATTCTAGTAGGTGCCTGGAAGAAAGTAGTGCCGAGAACAATGTAGTTTCTGGGGAAAATAAGTAATTAAGCAGCACTTGGGATATTTTGGCAAAGAGTTTCTCTGGAGTCTGCCCTCAAAAAAAAAAGATTGCCTGAGGCCAAGTTGAAAAGTAATGGACTAATTTCTGTGGCAGAAGAAATTTCAAGACAGCCTAATGTAGAAATGGTGACTTGGCTATCAATGGTGAATATTATGCAGATTTACAGTGAAAGAGAGAAAATGGGGTGGAAAGAAATACAGTTTGGAATGAAAAAAGCAGTAAGAAGATAAATGTTGGAGCCCTGGCATTTGATGGAGAGGATCCCATTAATAAGAAAATTAAAGTGATTGAGGAAATTAATGTAATTAAGGAGGGGCCTAGAGATTCAAACTTAAACAATGGAAAGAGTGCCTCTAGGGCAAGACCACACCTAGTTAAGCCTCCAACTTGTGAAAGGAAAATGGTGCAGGGGCCAATGAAGAGAAAAGCTTCTAAAACAGTAAAGCAGTCTGCAGTCCATCCCGTACTTACAGTCAAACTTGGCAGTGTTGCTCACCTGGTGCTGGCATTAGAGGCATGAAAGATGGAAGAGTGAAGGGGTCATCCATTCTTCCACCAAGGTCTCAGAGAGCTTCAGAGGTCAGGCAGTGTAAAGAAGGGGTGCCCTGCCTAGAGAAGACCCTGATAGATCATTGTGTGAAGCTGTGAAGCTGAAGCCTAGTTAGCAGTGGAGACCCCCAAGAAGTTCATAATTCCAGAACTGTGAGGCATCTGCCAAGAAGACCTGCACACAGGAAGTGGTACCAGCACAAGAGAGAGATGTGTGTTGCATGCAGCAAAGCTAGAGAGGCTGAGCCATCTAAGCCCTTTGGTAGTAAAGCCCCAGAAGTTGGATGTGGAGCTACTGGATTTGGTGTTTGCCCTGCTGGTTTTTGGACTTCTTTTGGTCCAGTATTTCCATACTATGCCCCCATTCCCTCCTTTTAGAATGGTAATGTGTATTCGGTTCCACTGTATGTTGGGAGTATGCAATTTATCTTTTGATTTTATAAAGGCTTACAGTTCAGATATTTACCAGTCTCAGAACAGGCTTTGGATGTGACTTTTGAATAGTATTGAGACTGATAATGACTATGGGGACTTTTAAAGTTGGACTAAATGCCTTTTGCATTTTATATGATTATCGGCCCATGGGGGCCAGGAGGTAGAATGTGGTGGTTTGGATGAAAATTTCCTCCATAGGCTTCAAGTATTTGGACATTTTGTCCCCAGATGGTGGCACTGTTTTGCGAGGTTTTAGAAAGTGTGACTTTCCTGGGGGAAGCATGTCACTGGGGGTGGGCTTAGAGAGTTCTTAAGCCTTGCCAGATCTCCAGTCACTCTCTTGCTTCCTGTGCCTACATGATGATGTGAGATCTTAGCTTCTGCTGCTCTTGATCCAGCTTCCTCCAGCCACCATGCCTCCCTTCCATGATGGACTGTAATACCCCTGGAGCTATAAGTTTAAATAAACTCTTCTTTCTATAAATTGCTTCAGTCAGTATTTCTATCACTGCAACAGAAAACCTAATACAACCATTAACCTGAAATTCTCCTTCCTCTAGTCCTATGATCTGTAGATTTGGTCTTTTCATGGTGTCCCACATCTCTTGCACATTCTGTTCCTGTGTTTTTAAAAATTTTCTGTAATCCTTGTTTGAGCAGTCCAATTCTTCAACTTTATCCTCTTCCCCCTTTTGCTTCAAGTTGGCTTATAGAGTTTTGCACTTCCTTCTTTATTTCTGCCTGAGTTTACCTCAATAAGTCTCTTTTTTGAATTCATTCAGAAGTTTATCACTATCTTCTTTAAGATCTTTGATTTGTTTGTTTGTTGTTTATATTTGTTGAATTCCTTGATCATGTTTATGATTGTTCTTTTTAATTCAGTGTCCTGGGTTATCTCTAGGGGGTCCTCCTTGTAGAGAACTCTTCTATAGGATTTGTGGAAGTTGGTGGGGACATAATGTTTTGGCTTCACTGTGGTCTTGACATGTGAATTTCTTTTGTTGTTAATGATTCTCATATGAGAATTAAGTTGAAGTATGCTTCTATTTGTATTATCTGGGTGCCTAGATCATTTCTTTATTGGTTATGTAAAGCTGGTTGGTACAGGGTTCATGTTGTCTCTGGTTTAATTTGGAGGGAATTTATGACTTCACATCAGCTATTCAGGAGTACCCACAGAAGCCCAATTCAGGTTCCTGTCAGGTACACTCAGGCTTCCTTCACATGGAGGAAGGATCTGGGTGCTCTCAGGCAGTCCATCCTCTCAGACAGTCTGCTAGGTTTTTCAACTTCAGCCTACCAAAGCAAGATCTGCCCTGGGTCCTTGGGAGGGCCTCATGAAATCCCAGGTAAGGGGATGGGTATGGAGCAATTAGGGGAAACTCGCCACCACATGGAGGCCGGATCTGTGGGCTCTCAGGCAGTCCCTTGTGTTGTCAGCCCTTCTGTCAGAGAGAGGCCAGAGGGAAGCCCAAACTGGGCACTCTCTGGAGGTCTGCTGGGATCAGAGTAGCTATACCAGTGGAGGTGGGAACCCACCCTCTCAGGCTCTCTCTGTCTTAGTCTTAAGTATAAAGCTGAATTAAAGACACATTATAGATGGTAGATAATGGTAAACTCTGTCCATGATTTGAACAAAATGTTAATTTTCTTTTACAATTTTTAAAATGATTTTGTTTACTACATTTTATTACTGATACAAAAACTTCAAAAAATCAGTACCTAATATAATTGAGAGTAGTTTGAGAGTAGTATGCTTGCACACTTTTTGGCACATTATTTGCATATCACTTTGTATCCAAGTAAAGATAATTTTCAAATATTAGATCATTCTTTGGAGCAAGGGATATATACAAATAGAACATGAGATTGAGAGGATTTAAAAGAGTGGAGAAGAAGGAAGAGATACTTCATGGCATGTAAAACATCCATCCCAACCACTTTCTTCCTCAAAATAGGAACAATAGCATTTGAGAAGCAATAATATCATAGCTCTCTTCAACGATGTGAATGATCATCACCCTCTTTATAAGGGTCTGGCTAGGAGTTAAGCACTACTAAATACTGTTAAGTATGTGTATGCCAACTAACAGGTTTTTATTTTGAACTCTTTTTGATATTACTCTTTCCTTGAGTGATCTAAGCTGATGAGAGCCTGTGGATTTTACTTGCTGTCCTGTGTTATATACTACCCTTGTGCCTATCTGTCAAATCAGCAGTTCCTTTTGGCCATGCTGTCATGGCAACCAACTTCTTTAATCACTTCAAGGACATGTGAGAAAACTAACCTCCAGTTTGAGGAAAGAAGACTTTGTTTAAATTACAATAGCTTCAATCTGCTCCAGGACCAGAACTCATCACCATAACCATAAGAGGCCACTGGGACATCCATGGGACCTTTCTGTAGTTACTCCTGACAGTCCTGCTCCTGGATGCAAGTGACTTTATCTTAGCAGTCCTCAATTGGTTCTGGAGAAGTGGAAGCATCTCCTTTAGGGACTTAGTTAAAAACTTGACATGATAGAAGGAGACCATGTTCGGTCTTTATTAAAAGGTTCTGATCCATCCAACTGCAAGCCATGCTGTCATTGGTGGAATTTCAATCTCAGTGCAAGTATGCCATATATCTTTCTGTGATATGAAAGCAAACAATTTCCAGACTTTGTACTATTATTTATAGATGCTTTTCTGTCTTCTGTACCTCTTTCTATGTTACAACCATCTCTCCCAGATGACTTTTGCCCTATTTGTAATTTTAATCACAGGTACAGCAAGCTGAACGAGTTACTTGGAAAACAAATGAAAACTCAGCCTTCTAGTCCCAGAAGCAAAAACTAGCTTCCAGGATGTAAGGATTCTGCTGCTAGATCTCAGAGCTATGGCATATAGAAATGGCTGTGAGCTATGGGCCCTAATACCCAAAGCTTTAATCTGTAACAGCATGAGGTGGCTGAAGAGTTGAAGGCAGAATTTGCAAGAAGTCAAGAGGATTAAGAACAGTATTGGGAACGTGAGAGATGGCTGAAAATTTGAGGTAATGGAAAAGGAGAGAGGATGGGGAACAGAAGGGACGACCCATCACCAAGGCTTCAGAAGCCAGTCGTTAGAAAAGTTTGGCAGCGGTGTCACAGGATAAAAAGCTGAGCATTCTGACATAAAGCTCAGATGCTGCTTCCCTGGCCAGTGGACATTGGAAATCTGAGCTCTGAGCTCTAGACAACTAGTTTCTGCCATAAGCATTTGGAGTTATAAGCCTTTGCTCTGAAAGCTTGGAGTCATGAGGCACTGCTTCCCAGGGCCTATAACTAAAAGTTTCTGAGTTTTGAAACTCAGCCTGTGAGTCTCTCAGAGTCAAAGCCATGCAAATCCTGAGGGAGCTTTCCCTTACCCACCTTCATACATATATACATAAAAGAAACAACCCAGATGTTTGTAACAGTGAGCAATATCCAAGGATACATGAATCATGGAATAATTGTGGAAAATAAGAAATGTCATGGAGTACAGTAATGTGAGCATTGAAAGTCATAATGGTTTCAGAGACAATGCAACGCAGAACATGGATATTTCAGTCACATTTCTTAATCCTGTATAAATTATGGACTGATAAAGCTGTAAAAGTTTTCCTTTTTGTTAATTTTACAGATGCTAGGATTATCGGTTCCATTTGCAAGAGAAAATAATGTTTATTATAGATATTTAAAAAAATAAAGGAAATCATAATGAATTAAATCAAAGTCATACATACTCTTACAACCTAGACACAACCATTTATTTGTTAGGAATGACCTAATTATGGACAACAGAAATAGGGTATTAATTAGCACAAGCACAAATAATTGAATTTATTTTAAATAGCATTTTAGAGAAACAGAATAAAAACCCCACTGTTTCTAAGGATCAGTTAGAACCAGACATTTAAATGTCTTGGGGCCTCTTATTCTCATGTTCTCATTTCTGAATGAGGCTTTGGTCTATCTCCTGTACCTGAATGACCTCTTCTGTGAGTCACATGGATAGAAACACTTTATTGCTTTTAGTTTCAGCCACAGGGAAGTCATCAAGTTCCACACTTCCAAGTTATTGAAGTTTAATGATCTTAGATTTCAAATGTATTTACTCAGAACAGTTATCTGTATCCAAGGTAGTGTCCCACTGCTAACCAGGATAAGCATATAGTAATCCTGTACATGGAGGAAGAGATGTCAGGGCAAAGTTCAGAAGGCAAAAAGCAGGTGTCCTGTACAAACACTCTTAAATTAACATCTTGAAATAGTATCTAATTTTCTCTGAGACACATGGTTCTTTAGTGTAAATTAACTCAGAACTGGTCTACTTAATAATCAGAGGAGTGAGTAGCATAGTATGATGAGGCAATCTTAATAGCTCATACCGCCAAATTTTCTAAGATATAAAGATTTGAGGGGCAAGCTGTCTTATCAACTATATTAGTTATAAAATTAGTTTGCCAAAATATAATGTGAATAGTGCCCAGTTCAAATGCTCATACAGTTCTTGATGACCTGTGGAAGCTCGTGAAAACTGTCTTTATTGGTAGAATGTCTACTCCCATTCTGGCCTTTTGATATCTAGAATAAAATCTCCATTTAGTACATCTTAGCATATTTTAGTCTTCCCTAATCTGCAACTCACTAAGATTGTTCTCAAAAACCAGTTCCAAGACCTATAAGATCCAGTTTCCTACAGCAACAGTCATCAAGTTAACATCTCAGTAATAGTTTTATATAACAAATTCATATAATTTTTCACTGTAATAAAATACCTAATAAACAGGCAATCTAAAGGAGGAGAGGTTTATTTTGGCTTGTGGTTTGATTATGCCCATCTTGGTAGAGAAAGCACGGCAGTAGGGAACTCCACATGGTCAAAAGTCTGCAGGTCAACACTTCAGTTCTCCATGTTTTGCCAAAGCAGGTGGCAGAGAGAAGACAGGAAGTCTAAAGGGCTACAAAACTTGCTTTATTCCCCAGTTACCCGCTTCCTGTGGTTAGGATACAGGCTCTAAAATAAGTCTTGAACAGGTCCTTGCTTCAAGACCTTCTTCATAAAGAGCCAACCTTGCTGCAACTTAATCTAAGATTTCTGAATTCCAGAAGTATCAGAAAATTAATTTCAATCTGCTTTCTTTGTGGTGCTTTCTATTGTGTTAAGATGTTGGCAGTTCTAGCAAACTAACAGCAGCGACACAGCAAATCTAAGTGAAAAATTACAACACTGCTTTAAGTAATTCGAGACTATTTTCTCATGTCTATGATATAACATTTAATGATTGCACAGTGTTCCAGTTGTTGGGTATTTAAAATACACAATTTCTATTATCAATGCTATAGTAATAAATGTGTGCATAAAGCAATATTCACATCTGTGATTATTTTTGGATAAAATCCTAGAGCAATAAGTTGTTAGGTTTCATTATTTTCATATTGTAAAATGCTGATGTCAATTATTTGATAGCCTTCAGCAATAATGTGCCGATTTATACAGCCATTCATTGCTGCATGAGAACAATTACTCTTCCACATTCTTTTACCTCTGAGCAGTTTTGTTTTTTTAAATATATGTAAATTCTGTTGCTTAAACAGGGAAGTTCTTTATGCTCTAATTCAGTTATTTGGTTATTAGTGAAGCCAAATAAAATTTTCAGTCATTTTTTTATGGGTAATATATATATATTTTTTACTGTAAATTCTTGATTTTTCTCAATATTTTTTTCTTTGTTTCTAAAGGAGATTCAGTAGTGATAATCCACATTTTTCTTCGGTCCACATTCCTGGCCATGGAAGCTTGGCATGTGGATTACACAGTGCAGAATGACATAACAATGTTGAGGATTACATTGGCATCATGTTGCCTGACTTTTTATGGGAGGTCACTTGATCAAATTTCAAACCACAATAAGAGAAATACTTTGCTTTCCCCAATTTTTATTGAGTTTTTGTGCATTACATGTAATAGATCTTAATCAAATTTAGATCCCATTCTCCCATCCCCATCCCTCATAGCACCCCACACCAAATTTCAGGTATTCTATCATATATGTTAAGTCTTATCCCATCAGGCATTTGTATTCAGATGTTCCTTGGTGCAGGTTCATCCACTGGAATCTAGTCAGCATTTTTAGTCACTGCCTTAAAGAAGATCTACTCTCCCTCACCACAGAGCAATCATTTGCCAATAGTTCCCTGGCTAGGGTTGGGGTCTGCTGCCCATTTCCCCCTTCCTATGCTGGGTTTTTGTTTGATCGACTCAGAATAGGTCTTGTGCATGCTGTCACCATTGTTGCAAGTTCATGAGCAAGTTCTCAGAGACCTGAAAACCTCTGTTTCCTTAAGTTCATGTACCAACTGTGACTTTTACACTCTTTCTACCCCTCTTCTGGATTGGTCTCGAGCAATGGGTGGGTGATGTTAGTAGTGAAGCAAGCCACTTCATGAAGAGTTTATACATCTTGTGGCTTGATGGCTTATGGCATACTTCCAGAGTTGAGGTTCAATGAAAAACAAAAGAACTATGTGGTCCCAGCAAGCAGTGATCCCAGAAGGCAAATCTCTTTGGCCAAACATGTTCAAAAGTTCTTGAAAACATTCTGGTTTGGCTGAAACTATTCTAGGAAGCAGGGGTTTCTGACACAGAAGTTTGGTTTAGAGGTCACTTTGACAACATCTATAAATTGTATTCTTCAACTTGTTATTGTATGTCTTATGTGTTCTTTGTATAACACTTCCTGTGAACTCAACTCATCCATTATTTTATTACGATATAAAAGATCAAGACTAAGAAGGATCTGCATCTGAGGACCACGAGTCTCAGATCCTCCACTTAAGGCTTCATCTGTGTCTCCTTGTCCTTTTGAGTCTCTGTCCATTCAACATAGAAAAGTCCTCTCCAGAACACACATTCTCTAAAAGTTAGCCAGTTTGACCTTCTGTGTGCATTACACTCTGTTTTATGAGGAAGCTTTGCTGTTAAGAGTTGAGCGATGTATTAGTATTCTCTCCACCCCACTCTGTTATGTTCCATGAACCTTGAGTGTAGAGGTTCCACTATAGATGTGTCACCTAGGCCTGGGCATCTCTCAGATATATATATCTCTGTGTGTGACCAGTTGTGGCACTTTGTAATTGCCTCCATTTGTTGCAAAAAAGAAGCTTCACTGATGATTGGTATATGGTGTTCTTGAGTAGGTGTGTCCTCCGAGAGAACTAGCACTGAACCCCAAGAGACTACGTAGGCACAGGGAGAGATAATCAGCCCCCCACCCAGTCAATACAGTCACCCCTCCCACCAAATTAGTCAGCTTCAATTGCGAGAGGGGGCAGGTCTAAGAACAGATGCTGAGGAAGCCAGGAAGTGATGGAAAGTCCCTATCTTGGCAGAGTGCTGGTGGGGCATGGATCTGGTGGTATGTATCTCAAAAGCTTGGGCAAAATGTAGGGAAAGTGCCCATGGGTTTATGCCTTTGTAAGTAACTTTCTTCCAGACATTATAAACTTTATACAAAAACCCAAATGCAATGTACAATGTGGGTTTTGTTGGGTGACATTAGGTCTGCATGGTTCTGGGATCCCAGAGAGTGTGCACTCAATTCCCAGGGGAAAATTTGGCATTACAGGTCTGCTTGTCTTAAATGTAAGAATCCATATTTAGCATACCGTGAGTAATTTCATTTGTCTAAAGATGTGACAGAGATAAGGTTTTCTCTGGGATTTATGACCTCTGCAGGGATGCATATTTGGCTTTATTTACAGTGCCACCTGTGAGTTTCCTCCCATTGAGAGGACTTTAAATCCAATTAGATAACTGTTGATTATCCCCTATATAAAAGTGCCACTACTACACCACTTGAAATAGTTTGTTGTGCCAGTTGTTGTGGTTATTAGGCTTTACTGCTGCGTTGGAACATTGATTTCTTCCCTTAGCAGCTTGCATAGTGTCTTCTAGAACTGTGAAAGCTAGGCTTCAGAGAGGAGGCTTCCAGACCAGATTCAGCTCCATTGTTCGAGGTCCAGTGTATGAAATTTATTCTGCTTCAGCAATAAAGTCTTAAATTCAAGTTCTGTGAGGTAATGAAAACTCTGACAATACCTTGTGTTTTAGGAACCTCCTGGACTACCCTGACCAACAACTCAAAGGGACGTTTCTCATGTCTGGCACTGTGTTTATTGTCATGTACACTTCAGGTATATGTGTGCACTCATGTTCATATACTGTATGCGTATTTTTCTAGGGGGTTTTGAATTGATGCCTATGTTTTTTTTTTTAATGCCACTGAGCTTTATGTTATCTCCCCTCTTAATTTCTCCCTGTCTAACTTTGACATCTGACAGAGGATTATACCACATAAGCATTGTGTATTTCTCATTGCCTTCTCCCTGTCTAAACTCCATATCTGAGGATTAATATCCAGACTATACAAAGAACTAAAATAATTCCAAAAAACAAACAAACAAATGAAACAATAAAAAGATGTGTTGTGGAAAATCTTGTGCTGATTTTGCCTTTTGCCTTACATACCTACCATGCTGGAATGCAGTGCTTCCTGTTTCTTATCAGAGAGAAAACTATGTAAGTCACATGGTTTCAAGGAATCCGAAACTTAGAGAAACTGAAACTTATCATGCTAATAGGGCATCTGGCCGGCAAGATTGTAATGGGATACTAGTCCGCCATGCTAATAAGGCATCCCATATGATGTGTTATGATTGGACTGTTACCCCATATAAGCTCGTACTTTCCTGCAATAAAGCAGATCTGTGTCACTGAACCTGGTCTCCTGCATCTGAATGCGGCAACACTGGTGCAGACACTCCTCACCAGCCTTGGGGTCTGGACTGAATGACTGATCAGAGAAACTGAGCGAGCAGGAGAGTGACCATAGCCTGAGGAGAGCAGCTACAGCTGGCAACCACAAAGATGGGCTAAGGACCTAACAGAGACCTGAAACAAAGAAATAAAAATGACCAAGAAACACCTTAAAAAGTGCTCAATAGCCTTAGCAATTAGAGATGCAAATAAAAACCACTCTAAGATTTCATATTACCCTGGTAAGACTGGCTAAGAACAAGAGGACAAAAGACACCAAATGCTGGCAAGGATGTAGAGAAAGGGAATGCTCATACACTGCTGGTGAGAATGAAATCTCATGCAGCCACTATGGAAAGCAGTGTAGAGAACTCTTAAAAAAAAACTATAAATGAATCTACCATATGATCTGGTTATATTACTGCTTATATATACACAAAGGACTCATTCTATTGTAGAGACACCTGTACATCTATGTTTGTTGCTGCTCTTTTCACAATAGCTAAAAATTGGAAACAACCTAAATGTACCTCAACAGACAAATGGAGTTCTACTCAGTGGTAAGAAAAGATGAAATTATTAAATTTGCAAGTAAATAGATAGAACTAGAAACTGTTATATTAAGTGAAGTACACAGATGCAGATAAGCAATGTATATTCTCCCTCATTCGTGGAACTTAACATTGATCCCATATTTGTGAGTATATATCTTGATGTAGCAGCAGGAACAGGGAACACATAAAGGAATCATAGAGGTGAAGGGGAAGAAAGTGCCCAAGAGAGAGGAATAATAGGAAACAGATGTTACCATGGGGGAAATGGGGAACATAGGTATATTCAACTACAAGTGAGGGGTGAAGGACATACAAGGGACCATGGGGGTAAAGATGAAGAAGGATCTCAAGAGAGGGGGATAATAGGAAAAAGGCATTATCAAAGAGAAAACTGAGGTAGTAAAACTAGGGAGGGAGGAGAAATACTCTTTTATGAGATTACTACAGGCAATAGTCATAAGACTTACAATAAGACTCATGCCATGTGTCTTGTAAGCAACATATTTATCAAGAAAAGGGAATGAGGGGAGAGTTTTTGGGTTTTTCTTCTCCAGCCCATTTGTTAGGGCTTTCCTTGATATTCAGTCTTAAGATATAATGTGAAAGATGGTACATTGGGATTAAGACTTTTTCCCCTAACAATTACTAAGTTTACTGGAGGCTCTCTGACTATCCTGTTATCCTTTTTTAAAAAATCTTTTCGACCATAGGCTGTAGCTCCTCTTAGTCTCTCACACAAGTTGAAATCCTGAGAGTCTTTCCAAAATATTAGTCTTTAAAGCCCATTTTTGCACTTGTAATTAACACCTTGAATGCTGACCAAAAATGTTGGCTGTTCAGTCATCAATTTTAGAGGTGAGAGGGCACCTAAGCTTGCCAGGCTGAGGATAGTTGACTAATGCTGGAGACTGGGAACTATTTATGAAGGCAGGTAAGGAGTTGTGAAACTTCTAGGAAGTTCAAGGAGGTTAAGGGGCAGATGGGATGGATATTAAGTGGAGATGTCATGCACTTCACAATTTTGTCTAAGATGACCCTAAGTATATAAGGGAAGCAGAAAATTTGAACAAATTGAGCACAAGGGACAGAAAAAGCTGTGAAAAGTAAGAAACAGATGATGTTCTGACACAATTCCACAACTGAGGGTATGCACCTGAGTTCAACAACCTACTGGGCAGAAATCCAAATAGCAAAAATATCAGGCTGCACCTGATATGGCTAATTACATTGTCCCTTCATGTAATTCCAGTGCTAGAACATTCATTCGATATTGCAGATAAATATTATTTAATATGGTAATACACATTTATTGATCACATATTATGTGAAAATCATAGTATTTATCCATAAATTTTGGTTTAGGTGTATATTAACATGAATTTGAATGGGAAAAGCCTAGAATAACTTGATTTGTAAGCATTATTGAGAGGTTTTAAATACACTACAGACATGAAAAATACTGAAAAAAGTAAAATAATATCTTTTCTTTCTACTTTTTAGTATTCAAGAATATAAATACTTTCTACAAAAATAGATTTTAGGAAACAAGTTACAAGAAATTCTTTTTCTAGCTTAACATCCCTCAGTTGTACATAAATTTTAAAAAGTGATTTTTTTTTTTCTAAAACAAACAACAGCAACAAGAACAAAACAACAAAGCAATCCAAACAGTGTAAAGCAATCCAGAGTAAAACACAGTGTCTTCTGATCTTATTGATCTTTGGGTCTTCTCCAACTTATTTTCCTCAGGAGTCTGTATTCATAATAATGAGATCCAGGTTTGTACATTTTATAGTTTTCCACCAGCTCATGCTTATGTTTTCTTTTATTCATAAAATGAATTTACTGGAATTTTTATTTTTTATGCAAATTTAATACAGTTAAGTATTTGCATCTTGGAAGAAGAACTGAATTGCACACAATGCATTTCATCTTTTCTGGAAATTTAAAAAATACATGAAGGGATTTATTAGAAATGAATCCCTTACTTCAAAAGAAACATATATTTATACTGCATGTATTTGGAATTTGTAAATGTTGATTATAAGATCACATTCTCAGTATGCTGCATTAATATTGTATGAAAGGGAAGCTATTTATTTCAAGTATTTGTTTATTTTCTTTTGTCTAAGAAAATAAAGATTGCTTGCATTACTTATTTAAATTATTTAGAACAATTATATAACCCATTAAATATGAATTGATCTTTGTTTGCACATTCATTGAATGCACAAAAATGTTTATACATTTACTTTTTAAATAACTAGATCACTATCTCTCTTCCTCTGTTGTTCATATTTTCCTTCCTTTAAAAATGTGTTTGGTATAAGTAATATGTTATAGTATCTCAAACAGTAAAACCTTTAAGAATCACACAGAGTACTTTCGTGCATAATCAAACCTCATCGGATCCATCTGTGAACAAGGAGTCTCTTTCATATAACAAAGATATATCTATGGAATTCGGTAAAATTATTTGCTTCATGAGTTGAAATATTTAAGCTGACATTTCTTCCTTCTTTGGCAAAAGATTTTAGATACATTTGGGGTCACTTTTAGGTCTGGATTCATCAACTATCATTTATCTGCTACATGTGCTAAATTTACACTGACACTGAATGTCTTTTGGAATAGACTGAATGCTTTACTTGATGGTAGCTGAGCACCTTTATTAATCAAAAATTCTGGCTACCTGAACAGCACATAATATCTACTCTGATGAATTTTGATATAGTGCTCAGAAAATATAATACTACATTTTTAAATTAATGAATATTATTTTAATGAAAGCATCATTATTATTACTTTGATGAATAATTTCATGCAATTCAATTTTCATGTTAAAAATATTTTTATTATTATTTTTTAATTTTATGTGTATAAGTGTATTGCCTGCATGTATGTAAGTGAACCCATGTTGTGTAATGCCCTCGGAGGTCAGAAAATGCATCAGATACCCTGGAACTGGAGTTACACACAGTTGTTAGCCACCATGTGGGTGCTGGGCATTGAACCCAGATCCTCTGTAAGAGCAGCCAGTGCTTTTAAATGCTGCGTGATCTCTCTGGCCCTGACAACTAAATTTTCTGTGGTTCTCTTTTCTGTTAACAAATTTGTTTCTCAAAGAAGACAATATATTTTATCACGTTTAAAAAACTTTTATTATTATTTTAGAATTTCATTCACTATATTTTGATCATATTCTCCCCCCACTTACTTCTCCTAACTCCTCCCAAGTCCACTCTTACCTCCCCACCCACACCCAAACTTCACATCCTCTCCCTAGTTTGTATAACCCATGGACTTCAAATTGTACTACTGCTATACTAATGGATGTGAGGCCAAGTTCTGGATGCTTGTCAACCTACTATGGGTCACATTCTGAACGAAAACTGACTTTTCTCCTTCCAGAAGCTATCAACAGTCAATAGCTCCTCAACTGGTATTGGTGGGATGGGTGGGTGTTATGAGTCATCACATCATACTAGAATTTTGACTAATATAATTTTATGAAGATATTTTATCATCTTATGTTTCAATCCTTCTAGTACTTTTATAAAAAGTAGTAAGTGAATGCAATAAGGGACAAAAATCTATAATAGTTTCAGATTTAAAATGAAGTAGTTGGTTGATTTGTTTTAAAAAGCAAACTATGGACATTTTAGATGATAATCATTGTCAATTGAAATAAAAGAACTAAATGTATACTGTTAATTGGACTTTTAAAAATCATCATTCTGATCTTTCTGAACAGGAATATTGAATGATTTTTTTTAGCTTTCTTATATGATTGTGTTTCCATATGGTCATGTACCTCCTCCATGGTTTACTAGATTTTATGAATTGTATATACACTATATTTATATAAATGTATCTGCACAAAACCAAAACATACACATGTGAAGGCCCAAGCTCTGATCTGTGCTAAACTCAGAGCTGGAACGGGAGGCCCCAGTTCCCTGGGAACTTGGATGTTCTTCTGCAGTTATTCTTATCATAAGACCGACTGTTCCTTGTACCTGATTAAAGGTACATAATAAAGCTATAAAGATAGATAAGATCCCAAACAGGGCTGAGCCCTGGGAACTTAAAGATATTGTAAAGGTCAGGAAGGTACTGCAAATGTCAGAATGAGATCATTTCACTTGATAAGAACATTTCTATTCCCCTTGTTTTACTATAAATAATAAGGTTGATTCTTAGAATAAAGCATGCATTGGTTCACGTGCCTCTGCATCCCCTGCATCCTGATTTCTTCTGCACCTATACCTCAGGGTCCCCAAGCCCATCAGGCTTGAATTGTGGTCACTGACCTGTGATATACACACACACACACACACACACACACACACACACACACACACATACACACACAGAAAGAGAGAGAGAGAGAGAGGGAGAAACAGGAAAACCAGCTAAAATATCCTACCGTTTACCTCGATTATATGAATTTCAAATTGAGAAGTCATGCAAAATACTCCCTAATGTTTCTGCTTGCTATGATTGGACAAACTGTAATATCCTTGAAAGGCTGTTAATTTTCTTCCAAGTCAAAGTCATAAAGATGAAGAAAAAGTTGATGTAATAGCTGCTATTCATTTTACATTAGTATGTCACCAAACTTATCCTTCAAGATATGAATTTATTGTTCAGACTGTTTATTTTTAATTTAATGTCACAGAAAGCCATTTGTTGAACATGATTATTTTATGAGTTGACTTTTAAAAATATCTGTGTACAATGCTAGGAGCCACATATGAGGGAGAACATATGTCATTTGTTTTTCTGAGTCATTGTTACTTCACTTAGTATAACAATTTCTAGATCCATCCATTTACCTGAAAATTTAATTATTTCATCTTTTTTTATTGTTGAATAGAACTCCATTGTGTAAATATACCACATTTTATTAACTACTTCTCAAACTGGAAGGACATTTATGTTGTTTCTATTTCTTAGCTATTGTGAAAAGAGCAGCAGCAAACATGGGGGTCTCCTTTGGGTATATGCAAAGGAGTGGTATAACTGGGTCATATGGTAGGTTCATTTTTAGTTTTTTAGGAGTTCTCCACACTGTTTTCCACACAGGGTGCACGAGTTTGCAATCCCACCAGCAGTGAATGAGTATTCCCCTTTCTCCACATCCTTGCCAGCATTTGGTATAATTTGTTCTCTTGATCCTATCCAGTCTGATTGGGGTAAGGTGATACCTTAGGGTTTTAATTTGCATTTCCCTAATTACCACTGATATTGAACACTTTTTGAGATGTTTCTTAGCCATCTTTGTTTCTTCCTTTGAGAGCTCTCGGTTTAGATCTTTAGCCCATCTTTTTATTGGGTCATTTCGTTTCTTGATTCTTTGTTTTTTGAATTATTTATATATTCTGGATGTTAAACCTTTGTCAGATGTGTCAATGGTGAACATTTTTTCCCATTCTGTGGGTT
This sequence comes from Nannospalax galili, assembly GCF_000622305.1. Classification (NCBI taxonomy): domain Eukaryota; kingdom Metazoa; phylum Chordata; class Mammalia; order Rodentia; family Spalacidae; genus Nannospalax; species Nannospalax galili. The sequence continues at coordinate 3,795,063 of NW_008359214.1, forward strand.
TTCTCTTCACTTTTTTGATTGTTTCTTTTGCTGTACAGAAGCTTTATAGTTTAATGTGGTCCCACTTATTGATTGCTGATCTTAATTCCTGAGTAACTTCTGTCTGATTTCAAAAATCCTTTCATAACCTATATCACGTAAGTTACTGCCAATATTTTCTTCTAATAGTTTCAGGGTTTCCAGTTTCACACTGAGCTCTTGGATCCATTTGGAGTTGACTTTTGTGCAAGGCAAAAGATAAGGATCTAGTTTCATTCTTCTACAGGTGGAGATCCAGTTTGGCCACCACCATTTGTTGAAGATGCTGTCTTTCCTCCATTGTGTGTTCTTGGCACCTTTGTCAAATATCAGGTGGCTGAAAATGGGTGTACTCAGGTTTGGATCTTCAATGATACGCCATTGATCTATGTGTCTGTTTTTGTGCCAGTACCATGCTGTTTTTATGACTCTTACTGTATTAGTCACTTTTCTGTTGCTGTGATAGAAACACTGTCCCAGGCAACCTATAGAAAGAAGAGTTTATCTGATCTTAGGGTTCCAGGGGAATTACAGTCCATCATGGCAGGGAGGCATGGTGGCTGGAGGTGGCTGCACCAGGAGCAGCAGAAGCTAAACTTTCACATCATCATGTAGGTACAGGAAGCAAGAGAGTGACTGGAGATCTGGCAAGGCTTAAGAACTCTCTAAGCCCACCCCCAGTGATGTGCTTCATCCAGGATAGTCACACCTTCTAAACCCTCCCAAAACAGCACCATCATCTGGGGACAGAATGTCCAAATACTTGGAGCCTAAGGGGGACATTTTCATTCAGACCACCACATTCCACCCTGGTCCCCATAGGCTCATGACCATATAAAATGCAAAATGCATTTAGTCCAACTTTAAAAGTCCCCATAGTCATTTTCAGTCTCAATACTATTCAAAAATCCATAGTCCAAAGCCTGTTCTGAGACTCGGGTAAATATCTAGACTGTAAGCCTTTATAAAATCAAAAGACAAATTATATACTCCCAACATACAGTGGAACCAAATACACATTACATTACAAAAGGGAGGAATGGAGGCATAGTATGGAAATACTGGACCAAAACAAGCCCGAAAACTAACAGGGCAAAAAAATTACAGTAGCTCCATGTCAAACTTCTGGGACTTTAATTCCAAAGGGCTTAGATGGCTCAGCCTCTCTAGCTTTGATGCATGCAACACACATCTCTCTCTTGTGCTGGTACCATTCCCTGTGTGCAGGTCTTCTTGGCAGATGCCTCACAGCTCTGGCATCACGAACTTCTTGGTGTCTCCATGGCCAACCAGGCCTCACCTTCACAGCTTCATGAAATGGACTATCAGGGCCTTCTCTAGGCAGGGGAATCCCTGCTTCACACTGCCTGGCCTCCAAGGCTCTCTGAAACTGTGGAGGATGAATTAATGACCCCTTCACTCTTCCATCTTTCATGCCTCTAAAGCCAGCATCAGATGAAAGACACTGCCAAGTTTGACTGCAAGTTTGGTATGGACTCTTGCTTGCTTTATCCATTTTAGAACATTTTTTTCTTCAGTGGCCCCTGCAGCATTTTCCTTTTACAAGTTGGAGGCTTAACTGAGTGTGGTCTTGCCCTGGAGGCACTCTCTCTATTGTTTAAGTTTGACTCTCTAGGCCCCTCCATAATCACTTTAATCTCCTTAATGACTTTAATCTCCTTATCAATGGGATACTCTCCATCACATGCCAGGGCTCCAACATTAATCTTCCTAGTGCTCTTTTGTAATCCGTCCTGTACATTCTGTATTTCTTTCTGCCCCATCTGCTCTTTTTCACTGTAAATCTGTATAATATTCACCATTAATAGCCACACCACCATTTCTATATTAGGCTGTCTTGAAATTTCTCCCGCCAGAGAAATTAGTCCATTGCTTTTCAATTTAGCCTCAGGCAAGGTCGAGGACACACTACAGTCAGACTCTTTGCCAAAATATCCCAAGTGCTGCTTAAATCCTTATTTCCCCCTGAAACTACATTGTTCTCAGCATTACTTTCTTCCAGGCCCCTAATAGAAGACCTGCTAAGCTCCTCTTACAGCAATCAACCACCTTTCTAGGCCAAACTTCCAAAGTCTTCCACATTTTTCCAAAACCGCACATGGTCAGGTTCTTCACAGTCAACAGCCCACTCTGGTACCAATTACTGTATTAGCCACTTCTCTGTTGCTGTGATAGTAACACTGTCCCAAGCAACTCATAGAAAGAAGAGTTTATTTGATTTTAGGGTTCCAGGGGAATTACAGTCGGTCATGGCAGGGAGGCATGTTGGCTAGAGGTGGCTGGAGCAGGAGTAGCAGAAACTAAGCTCTCACATCATCAGGTAGGCACAGGAAGCAAGAGACTGACTGGAGATCTGGCAATGTTTAAGAACTCTCTAAACCCACCCCCAGTGACGTGCTTCATCCAGGATAGCCACACCTTCTAAAACCTCCCAAAACAGCGTCATCATCTGTGGACAAATTTTCAAATACTTGGAGCCTAAGGGGGACATTTTCATTCAAACCACCACAATGGCTCTGTAGTATACTTTGAGATCTGGTATAGTAATTCCCCCAGCATTGCTCTTTGTGCTCAGGGTTGCTTTGGCTATCTGGGGTCTTTTGTGCCCCCATATGAATTTAAGGATGGAATTTTTGAATTCTGTGAAGCATGTCATGGGGATTTTTGTTGGGATTGCATTGAGTCTATATATTGCTTTTGGTAGGACGGTCATTTTAACAATATTAATTCTTCCAGTCCATGATCATGGGAGGTCCTTCCATCTCTTCCTCAATCTCCTTTCATGATTTAAAATTTTCATTGTAGTCATCTTCGGTGACTTTTGTCAGATTTATTACAAGATATTTAAAATTTTTTTTTGCAGCAGTTGTGAATAGGTGCATTTCCTTGTATTCTTTCTCCAATTGCTTTTTATTGGTATATAGAAAGGCTACTAACTTCCATAGATTCATTATATATGTGGCTCCTACCACCAAATCCTTTTAAATTCCAGGTCTTTTTAATAAGATGATGCTATACGGCAGTCCCTTCTGAATGAAAAAAACTATGGTCTTCATGACTTCGGCTGAGCCTGATCGTTAAACATAGTCACACTTGGGCTTGTTGACGGTTGTGCTCTTCATTAAAGGAGTGACAAGCAGGGTCACTGGACCCTCATCTGAATATCCAGCCACTCTTCCCAGCCAACTAGTCCAACCTCGGAAGACAAAAGGAAAATGAGGACGAATGCAATAGAGGAATGCTTTTGGAAGCCCTTGTCAAGAAACTCCAGTGGACTCTCATATGCACATTTGAAAATTGTCCTGTTTTGACTTTTTTCTGGTTCCCTGTCTAGAAATTGCACTGCTAATTACTCTTGTCTTTACTTCTCCTTCACCTCTCCTATTCACAGCTCAAGCACTTTCTTTTCCTCTTGGAGATAAGAGCTATGCAATTTGGGAGTCTTTTAGATAGACCCACTGAAGGTGTACTCCAATTGCCTCACCCTGTGTTCCTGTTCATCATGGAAGAATACAGAGTGGTCTGATCCATATTGCCTATTGGCAATTTGGGTAAACCCTTCAGAGGATGGTATGATGAGAAGGAGGTAGGAATTGGCTAGGCAGTTACAGTAAAAAAAACCCCAAAGAAATGTAGCAAGTTTCTTGGCTAAAAGTCAAAATGTCCTTGGGAATGTTAGCAACATACTCTTTTCCAAAGGCCAAAAATGTCCAAAGTATTTGGGAGCTTGTTTCTAACCATTAAAATATTTTAGGGTTACCTCTTCAGAGTGGGTAATGTTGGAGGGGAGGGAGTGGATTTGATCAAAACACCTTATATGCATGTATGAAATTCTCAAAGTTTTTGTAAAAGTTAAAAAAAAATCTGCACACAATGCACTGTTAATGATCCAAACCAATATTAAATGCATTTATAACTGATTTTAAAGAGAAAATTGATCATTAAGTGGATGTGTGAGAATACACTAAATTATTATACTATGAGATTCTTTGGCAACCAGCCACACAGAAATCTCAATTTTTAATTGCTTTCTGGAGAATTT
>NW_008359214.1:3799180-3799610 GCF_000622305.1 Nannospalax galili
TTTTGCCTGTTTTCTCCTAAAGAGTTCGGTTAGTTAAAACTAGGGTAATAAATAAACTTCATTCCCGCCCAAAAAGCAGATTTTTCAGTTTTTTTTCCCTCTCTATAAGAAGGTTTGTTGTGCACATGCGCTGCACATTCTTTTTCTTCTCATTTATACTGAGCTGTGACAGTGGAAACAAGGATGGGGTGAACTTTGGAGTACTTCTGTGATTCTTATCAAGTCATTAAAAACATTGTTAATCTCACGTGGGAAAAACTAATTCTTAGCAGAGAAGGTTGAGAGAGGAAAGATGCTAGCTTAAACTTTAGGAATATCAGTTTCATGCACATTCCCCTTGGATTAATTTTTGTCTGAATGGCATTCAAACCCTTTGTATCTGCTTCAGATGTATTCCCAGATGCCCAGAAGACATCTAAAAGAGAGAACA
>NW_008359214.1:3799630-3812394 GCF_000622305.1 Nannospalax galili
TTTATATATATATATATATTTCTATGTAACCATATGCTGAATGTTATTTCATAAAATAACAAGTCAGAGCAGCAACAATCACTAAGCAAATGTAATGTCTTGTCATGATGGTGCACACCTTAAATCCTAGCTGTAGGTAGACAAACAGACAAATTTCTGCAAATTCCAAGCCATCTTGGTCTGCCTAGCAAGTTCCAGCCTAGCCAACCCTGCACAGTGAGACTGTCTCAAAAAAAGAAAATGGAATAATTATGGCACTGTAGTATATCCAAAAGATTCTGATCATTTCATTCATATTAAAAATCACAGATTGTAAATACTATAAGTATTCTTAATATTTCCCAAACTCAGTAAACTTTAAAGATTTAAATAATTGCACAAAATTGGTAATTTTACTATTTGAGATTACAACTTCATAGGCAAAAATATCAAAATATGCTTTATCACTTTCTTCTGACCAACGGGGCTAATAAGTATTTAGTATTATGGGTTAACTTGATTTCCATATATGCATCAAAATAAACATGAGGGAATGAAAGAGGTGCATCATAATTAAGATATGAATATTTTCTAATTATTAGAAATGAAATTGGTATAACAATAACTAAAAAGAGTTCTGAGAGGAAACTGCTGATTAAATTGATGTAGGTGTAATTTGAGATTAGGGATTTCTTCTCTTAAGTCTATATGCTAGGTACCTAGAACAATTTTTAGTAAAATGTAAAAGCTTAGTATACATTTTTTAAGTGTAAGTATTCCAATAGTGTATCAGATATAAAAAGCGTCTGTTTGACCTCTCACTATTTTAATCACACACCACATGTACTATATTCATACAGGTTTCCTTCCTTGGCATCAATCACTTTCAGGTGTATCAAGAACCACAGCATATAAATCACAAACTATATTATGTTATATAAGTTTGTTGGGAGGGACAATTAACTTTTATGTTCTGTATAATTAATACCACATTTATTCCCTGAATTCTCAATGGTAAATATTTTGGTCAATAAATAACAATATATATGATTATTGGTAAAATAATTTTGCAACATAGTATAGGACATAAGTTTTTAATTTTTATTTATTTATTTAATTTTATGTGAATCTATTTGCATGTATGTAAATAAGGGAATCATATGCATACAATACCTGTGGAGGTCAGAAGTGGTTGGTGAATCCCCTAGACCTGCAGTTAGGAATGGTTGTTAGTTGCCACACGGGTGCTGGACCTAGAACTTGGGTTCTCTGCAAGAGCAGCCAGTACATTTCACCACTGAGCCATCTCTCCAGCCCCAGAATTATTTTTGAAATCTGAGTGGATTATGTATACAAGTTACAGGAAGTAGAGAAAGTTTAAATTAAACTCTAACAAAGTAATTCCTGAGAAATATTCTTGCTCCAAATTCCAAACCTGATCAAACCTAAAATCTAAATCCAGCTAGCAGTTTTACAGGAATATAAAACAGATGAACAAGAATATCTTAGACAAAATCTGAATTTTAAATATATTTTGAGAAACAAAGTTTGTAAAAAATAAACTGTGATGAAGGATAAAGACAAATAGAAAGTATATCTGTACATTCAAAGACACAGCAAAATCAGTGGGACATACATTAAAATTTATTATGTTTAGGGGCTGGGAGGTGGCTCAGCAGTTAAGAGCACTAATCGTACTTGCCAAAGGACCAGAGTTTGGTTCCCAGATCTCACGTGGCAACCATCAGTAATGCCAGTTCCAGGGTATCTGATGTTATCTTCAGGCTCACAGGTGATACTTTTTCATACAGGCAGAGAAAACACTCATAAACATATACTGAAAACTGAAAAATAAAAACCATAAAACCTCAAGAATTACTTTGGTAAAATTATGTATTTCTATTTCCTGTTTACTAAAACTATTTCAAGACTAAACAGATTACAAAAATTTCTAGAATTTCTCTAGAATTAATAATCCTAGTGACCTAGCATAGTAATTTTCTAAAACTTTATCACATATATTTAATTATTTATATGAGAAGTAGATGATGGTCAGGTACAAGTTATGGCATGGCAGTAAGGAAAAAAAATACAAGTGTCTTCCCACTCCTTTCAGACTAATTGTCGGAGACAGGCTTGAGCCTAGATTGGAAGTCCTAATGACAGCCATACAGTAGGCCTGAGGCAATGGCTTGACTGAGGGAGCCACCAAGAACACCTTGTGATTATCGCTCCATTTGGCAAGTCATAGGGCTGACACTTAAGGCGCGCCACTCCCTAGTTGCCACCCCTTGAAATTTCAGATTGCAGTCTATCTACAGCTTGCAGCATGTGGGCATAACAACAGCTATGGTCACATGATTTACTGGAACCAGGGCTGCACATATATGGCATTGTCATTGCATCCTTGTTTGATTGGCCCAAGAACCCTATATAAGCTTGTAAATTCCTCAATAAAATAGACCTGCATCACTGAACCTTGTCTCCTGTGTCTGAATGCAGCTCTGCTGACACAGTCTCCTCGCCAGCCCTGCGGTCCAGGATTGGGCTGCGGCGGTGATGACTGTGAAGGTGGACCAGATGGACGGCCACAGCTGGCGCCCAGCATAGGGCTCAGGTTTGAGCACAGAATGCCTTCTTTCTCACCCCCTTTTCACCGTGGCTGATCAATCCTCTCATTCTTGCATTCCTGCTCTTTGGCTCGCAGTCTTTGGTTTGGTGTGTCGCTCCTGTCTCTGCTGATCTTCTCCTTAAGCGGATCCTGAGTCCCTCTGTGTATGTCTTGCAGGGTGAATGACCTCCAGCATGGGGAATAGTCATTCAGCTGCCGCAGGTCCAGTGCCAATGCATTGGTGTCTCTCCTCAGGAGCAGGCAAATTAAGGTAACAGAAAAGGTGCTAAATGAAGTATTATCTCTTGCCTTTGGTCTATAGAATCCTGTTGCTGGGATCCTGAGCAATGGGCTAATGTATTATTTTTATCAAGAAAAAGGGAGGTCAGAGAGGGACACTCCCAGTCTGGATCATTCTATCCTATTGTAACTGCCATTCTGGCCTCTCTTTGGGGAGTCCCTCCTGATTCCTCTGAGCAGTACAATCTTATTTTAAAGGAGACAGATAAACAAATTCAACAAGAGGATGCTGAGGACGGCTTGCCCTGAGTGTTCTTGACGAAAGTGAAACTACCAGAGCCTTGCTCTGACAAAAAGGACATATTTAGTGCCAAAGACACAAAAGAGCAAAAACAATGTCTTGATGACACTCTTAGCAAAAAACAGGAAATTGCCCTCCCCTCAGCCCCACCATTACAGGGAGATGGCCATACGCTGCCGTCGTATGATGTCTGGGAGGGAGCCTCTCTGATTTAATCCCCCTTGATGAAGACATCTGGAAAACTGTTAAACCAACCTCCCTTTTGTCTGGAATGGGAGGGGACATCCCGCAGATTTTTCCTGTTACCATTGTTCAGGGCCAACAAAATCCAAATGTTTGGAATTCTTAATCCCATGACACCTTAAATTGCACAAAGCGGTGCTTGAGGAAGGTATCTATTCTCCCTGGTTCGGTCAACTTCTGGATAAAATCAGTCATGTGACCAATACTCCCTACAATTGGCAGCATATCGCCTGTGCACACTTGCATGGGGGTGACTTCCTCTTATAGGCCACTTATCAGGATGAATGTCAACAACAGGAAGACCACAACAGATACATTAATCTTCAAAACATAATTTTGATGCCCAGGTAGGATGAAGCTCAGGCACAGGGACTTCTTTGCTATTTTGAGCAGGTTCGACTCCGCACACTGTGTTCCTTTCAGAGCATGCCAGTGTGTAGTGATACTAAATCAACCAAACTAATATAAAAGCTAGGTGAGCCTTTCTCTGACTTTGTTGAAAGGTTTCAACAGAATATAATCAGAAAAATAAGTCATTGGCGAGTTGCTGATGCCCTACTTAAGGATCTTGTATATGAAGACTGCTGTACTGTCACCTGGCCATAGGACCTGTGAGACGCAAAGATGTGTCTGAATGGATTCTAGCCTGTCGAGATGTTGGGACAGCTTGGGCCCATGCCACTGCTCTTGTACAGGCTCTGCCCACTCAACAGTCTTTGATGAGTACAGATAAAAACAAATGCTGGATTTGTGGGGGACAGGGCCATTGGTCTCACAACTGTTCCAACAAACTTATCAAGGCAGACATGAAAAACCAAATTCCTCCATCCATATCTCCAAACTGCCATAAAGGCTTTCATTGGGCAAAAGAATGCAGATCTAAGATGAATGAGGGCAGAAACCCCATAAAAAAGGGCCTTTCAAATGACCAGCAGAGCAACTCTCAGCCCTGCCCTAAAGGGAGGAAATAGGGACTCCCATCCCCTATGTTCAATGGACAGTGCCTATTGACTTACATAAGCCTAGAATGCAGCTTACCCTAGATGGACATAGATTTAAAGGCTTAATTGATACGGGAGCTGAGGTTACAATAATAAGACAGGAGGAGGCATTGACCCAGTGGCATTGCAGGCCTGGACCTCCCATACAGGGGTTTGGAGGTTTACAAAAAACTCATCAGGTCCAATGCCCTGTGGTCTGGACTGATCTGGATGGCAACACCAGAACAATCAAGCCACTTTTAGCCACAGGACTTCCTCATAATTGTGGGGAAGGGATATTCTTACTTGCATGGATGCTGTTCTAACCACTGATGACAAGGCCTTTTATGATGATTACATAACTAACAAATGGACATAAAATGCATCTAGCCCCTACTCTCAATTCTAGTGGCCACTGCCCCATTGCCCAAACCACCTTCCATTAAACTAACTTGAAAAACAAAGGCTCCAATATGGGTGGAGCAATGGCCTCTTTCTTCCCATAAGTTAACCCACTTAATTACACTAATCTAGGAACAATTGTCCTTGGGACATGTAGAGCTCTCTCTTAGGCCCCACAATTCTGCTATTTTTGTCATTCAAAAGGAATAAAGAAATTGGAGACTTCTACATGATTTAAGGCTGTCAATGATCAAATGGAATCCCTGGAGGTATTACAGCCAGGATTGCCACACCTGACCGTTATTCCTTAAAAAAAAATGTGCAAATCTTTATAATAGATATAAAAGATGGATTCTTTTCTATTCCTCTCCATGCTGATGACAAGCCCTATTTTGCCTTTTCTGTGCCCGCCACTAACCATAATCTCCCAGTCCAATGTTATCAATGAAAGGTCCTTCCACAAGACATGAAAAACATCCCTACCATTTGCCAATATTATGTGGCCCATGCATGCAGGCCTTTGTTGAATGAGGTGTATATCTTACACTATATGGATGACATTCTTATTGCTCATAGGGAACCCAAGATCCTACAAAGAGCTTCTCAAAAACTTAAAACAAATCTCTGAGTGCTGGGCCTCACTATTGTTGCAGATAAAATTCAGTTGCATGCCCCATATGCCTTTCTTGCCTATTCTATCCAGGATGTCATCCACCCTATAGCTCCTGCTCTTACCTTACCCAATAAGATCACCCTCTCTGATACACACACCCCCTTTGGCAACATAAATTGGATACAGGGCTTTCTACCCATGTCCACAGAAGTGCTTACACTGCTCTTTGACCTCTTATGGGCGTTGATACAGCCTCCATTCCCCACAAAGTCTCACCTGAGGCTCAACCTGTCATAATAATAATGAACACATACTTGTCTCAAGCATTTGTTAATAAGGTACAGCCTGGACAGCCTATCCAGGTTTTAGTCTTTCCAACAAAGAACAACCCTATGGGAGCACTTTGGCAGGCCCAGGGACCATTGACATGGGTCCACCCTTCTTGGAGTCAATTATATAAAGTTACTCATGTAATTGTAGCCTGGGCAATTATAGCCCTTAAGCTCATTCAAACCTCCCACCTTTTATATGGCTATGACCCAGTGTCGTTGGTCCTCCTTCTTCTACTTCCCATGCTCCAAACATTGTTTCTTGATAATCCTGGTTTTCAAACTCTCCTACTAACTTATCAGGGAAAATGTAATAATCATTACCCCAAACATAGGCTCTTCCAAGGAATAAGACAGCTTCCTTTGTCTTTATTTCTCCAGGTACCTCCTAAATGCAACCCCTTTCCTGAGGCTCATCTAATCTTCACAGATTCAAGCAAACATAAATTTGGTTATGTGGTCTTCCATGAGGGACAGCTCTTTTCAAAAAGAATCCTTTCATTTCAGGGATCAGTAAAATTTGGAAAGTTGTCCGCTATGTTACAAGTCTTTCAAGACTTTCCCACAACTCCGTGCAATATATTTTCAGACAGTGCTTATGTGGTCCAGACCATACAAAGCTTAGCTTTGACAGCCTTTAGACCTTGTGGTAGCCCCCTTGATTTACTGCTCTCCTCCTTGCAACTGCTACTCGAACAACACCCTACCCCCTGGTATGTTCAACATCTATGCTCCCATACTAAGCTTCCAGGACTTTTAGCAGAAGGCAATGCTATCATTGATAAACTAGTAATGACTGCTACCTTGGATCCCACTATCCTACAACAAGATAAGGATCTACATGCTTGATTCCATCTTTCCCCTCCAGGTTATACATAGACTCTTGACTAATCTACCGATACAGAGCTGCAAACATTTGGTTCATGCTTGCTCCTCTTGTGCCCCCCCCTTATACCTTTAGGTCCATTACAACCTACAGAAATCCTCTATAGAGGCCTTAGCCCTAATAAAATCTGGTAAATGGACATAACACATTTTCCATCCTTTGGCAAGCTTAAATGTGTCCACCATATTATTGATACTTTTTTTAATATCCATTTTGCCTTGGCCTGCTATGGTGAGACTGATGCCCGTGCTGTAAGAACTGTTAAAATTTGATGCCAATGGTCTCCCACCTGCTATAAAGCACTGGAGAGCATTCACCAACCCCACTCCTGCCCCTATGGTTCTTTGGAAAGACCCGCTCACAGGAGAATGGAAGGGTCTACATTCACTACTAACCCCAGGGATGAGGCTATGCTTGTGTTTTTCCAGACAATGTTCCAGCCCCCATCTGGATCCCAGCCTGAAATGTTAAAATTGCCTACAATGGAAAATCCCCCCCACAGCCAACGACTCTGGAAATGGTGGCCCTGACCCTAGAGGAAACAACCCAGGGGACAAAACTCCAGGCCACCAAGAGACCACTCTGCTGCCATAGACCATGGAAGTGACCAGCCCGACAGCACATTCGATAACCTGGGGAGAACTTAAGCATCTCACTTCACAAGCAGAGACTATTGCTAATCAAATCCTCAAACTAGAGGGCATCCCTTGTCTATTACTCTATTTGCTATCATTATAGCAAATTCTCAGGTTCATGCGATAACCATAAGTGTGGTCACCAGCTGTGGCTGCTCTTCTCTGGATATGGCCTCTCTCCTGCTCTCTTAGTTCCTCTGATCAGTCGTCAGGTCCAGACCCCAGGGCTGGTGAGGAGACTGTGTCAGCAGAGCCGCATTCAGACACAGGACACCAGGTTCAGTGACACAGGTCTCCTTTATTGCAGGAAGGCACAAGCTTGTATAGGGATAGTGGTTCAATCACAGCACAGCAAGTAGGATACCTTATTAGCATAACAGGTTTAGCATCCTACCACAGTACAGCAAGTAGGATACCTTGATTCCAAGGGTGGTGATTAGGTAGTGGTGAATTCTAGGCATCAGTCTCATGATCTGCCAATGGGAGCAAAAGTCACAAGGCATTCCTTGTGGCTCCAGCAGTTGGGCTGTTGCCTTGGGCCTGCTGTATGGCTGTCAATAAGTCTTTCACCCTAGGCTCAAGCCTGTCTCCCACTCATAAGGGCTGCCATTCCTTTTCCCTCTATGGTTTTGCCTATGGCAGGGAATATATACTATTTACCTACCTTTTGGTCCAATAATGCCATACTGGACTCCCTACTTTTGTTGTTATCCAGTAGTTCAGATTCCAGTTGTACAGTACAAAATGCCATATCTCCAATTGCTGGAACCACAGAGAGACATATGCCCACCTGGTATGCCTACCTGCTCTTATTGGGCTACCTACCAAGATCACCTATTGGGAGGGGCCTACTGACCTCTCTACAATAAAATCTGCAATAAGTTCCTACATTCCCGATACTCTCACTTGGCTATACTTCTAGCACTTACTGTTTCTTTGAAAAAGAAAGGGAGAGATGAGGGAGACAAGCTTGAGCCTAGATTCGATGTCCTAATGATAGCCATACAGCAGGCCTGAGGCAATGGCCTGATGCTGGAGCCAGGAGGAACGCCTTATGATTATCGCTCCATTTGGCAAGTCATAAGGCTGACACTTAAGGCGTGCCACTCCCTAGTCTCCACCCCTTGAAATTCCAGGTTGCAGTTTATCTACAGCTTGCAGCACATGGGAGTAACAACAGCCATGGTCACATGATTTACTGGAACCAGGGCTGCACATATATGGCATTGTCTTTGCATCCTTGTCTGATTGGTCCAAGAACCCTATATAAGCTTGTAAATTCCTCAATAAAATAGATTTGCATCACTGAACCTTGTCTCCTGTGTCTGAATGCGGCTCTGCTGACACAGTCTCCTCACCAGCCCTGGGGTCCAGGATCAGGTGGCCGTGGCGATGACCATGAAGGCAGACCAGACAGATGGCTGTAGCTAATGAACCATATATTTCAAGTACCAGCTGAAGTATCATCTACACCACTGTTAGTAAAACTTTGATCAGAATTCTGTTCCTGTTTCACATCCTGATCATAGAAAATTACTGTATCTTGTGAAGGAAAGATAACTGACATGTAGGGAATCCTTGTTAGACCTAAAATGCGTGGAGTCAGCTATCTGTCTCATTCATGTCACTTTGATGATATTTGATTAATTTTCTTTTTCACACTGAACAGCAAGACATGAATAAAATTTTATATAATATGCATAATGTGTAAAGAGAGAATAGAGTTCATAATTTATTAATGCTATCCATTTTCATTATGCTTAAATTTGCCTTCCTAGTTTCCTTATACATTATACTAAATTTAATTGTTTTAGTCTTCATGGTTAAAATATCTATGCTAATTACTTTTATAGCTAGGTTTAAATTTTTTGTACTTAAAAGTTTTACTAAACAGTATTGGTTCTGAACAGTAAATTCTCACAGCCACCTCCCATATCCACAATCACTGCTCTTATAAGCCATTTCTGTTCTAAGGAATTTTTTAATTTTTCCCCCCATAGGTAAAATTAACAGTATTTGCAATAAAAGTTGTCTTGTAGAGAATAAGTACAATGTGCTAATAAGATAACATTAATGTATTGATTAGCCATCGCTGTTTGATGAGGTGATTATAAATAATATCATTTTAAAGATTTGTATTGAATCTAGAGTTCATGTAACTTGTTTGAATTCCCAGTAAGTAGTCAAGGTAGAATTTCAATCCAGACCTTAAGAGCCAATACATTTAATTACCTTTGCATAGGGGATCCACAATATATTTTCTGGCCCCTAACCACTCATGAGAACTTTCATTCTATTCCTTCAAGATGGAAAATATGTGATAGTCTGTCTCACCTAGATTCATTTGTGAAACTTACACCTTGCTGCTAAGTATGTCTTGATGTATTTAATTATGTTATCTAGTAATAGAACAATCTGAAGTAGCTTTTCAATTCAAACCAGTTCTAAGAAAGATATTTTACTTCTTTTAAAAGGCTCAGCAGATATACATTGAGTAGCTTGGGATTTTAAGTTATTGCTTGTGGTGGTTGATTGTCAACTTGACACAACCCAGAATTACCTGTTGTTCAGTGAGTGATTGTGAGATTTATCCTTATTGCCTTAGTAGATGTAGAAAACGCTCCCTAAATGAGGACAGCACTTTCTGCTAAAAAAGGATGGAAAAGTAGGAAGGCTTTACACTTTTTTACTCCCTTGACTTTCACTTTCATTGGCAAATTCATCTTTCTTGGTGCTGTGGATAATGATTCTTTCCATGATATCAGAAGCAGCATCTTCAGGCTTTCAACTTAGACTGACAATCAATGTCTCTCTAGGAATCCTCCAGGCCTTCCTTCCTTGCCAGACTGGGACTGTGGGAGCACACAGTCTTGTAGAATTAACTACTACAAATACCTCAATCATTCAAGAATAATTTAAGTATTATATTCATGTTTTCAGGTTAATTTGTACCTGAAATTTATTGAATTTATTGTACAGGCCTTGCACAATAAAGTAATTGAGTTACCATTGTTTTTTCCAGTCATATTTTATTAAATATTGAGTATTTTAATATATTAAAAAAGGATTTATTGAATTGTCTTATACGATAAGATTGGAGTACTCTAACAATGGCTGTTATGTTAATTTGACAAAGTTACCATCAGATACACCAACTTAAAATTCCAAGCTACTCATGGGCCTTTTAAAATAATGCAATATCTTTGTTAGAATTGGTTTCAGTACTAAAACTAGTTCAGAATACTCTGTTATCAGACTAAATAATGAAACTCATCAAAACGTACTTAACAGCAAGGCTTAAATCTCACAGATGAATATTTTTCAGAATTAAAGTTAAATAAAATTTGTTTTGAATGAAAAGTTTGATACATTCTGAGTTTAGCTTGTTTAATATTTTCTAAGAATAGGCAGTTCACCCTAATTCTCAGTTTTCCACACTTAATTAAAGTATAGCTATGGTTTTGAGATGACATATTTTATGTCTTTAATTATTGGGTAATCATAAGTTCATGATATAAAGTAAAATTATTGCATTAAACTAATTCTTAGCTAAAATATAAAGCATTATCCTACTACAAATATTAATATTTAAAAGTTGGCAAAATTCACATCCATGTGACTCTTAACTAAGCTTTTGTTGTACTCTTTATCTTCAAATGTAAGTTGTAAATTTTATTTTCAATAAATGGTGAGATCAAAGATCAATATAGTCAAAATATCCTTTTGTCATTACTTATCACCACATAAATCTTGAAACTTTCAACTGTAAGTGAAAGTTCATTTTGATTAAAGATACAGTAAACTAACAAAATAAAAAGAAAATAATTTTAGTAACATAATATATTCACATTATGAACAAAATCAGTCATAATAACTAAACTATTTTTAGATTTTTTTAAAAAGTCTACTTTTAGACCAAAGCCACAGAGCTCTAGATATTTGTAATAGATCATGGATTCATTTAAAAATGTTGGTCAACAGACATAATATTAATTGCAAAGATAAATTATGTAAGAATTTTAAGTTTCTATAGCTACATTTAAACAGAGAACATGCATAATTAATATTCTTTTTCTTTTTCCTTTTTCTTTTTTATTGAGCCTGGATCTCATTGTGCTAACTCTAGCTTCAAATGTGCGATATAGCCAAGGATAGCCATGAAATCCTTATTTACCTATCAAGTATCTGGGATTACAGGCCTGTGCTACCAGGTCTGGCTTCACATTAATTCAATCACTACATTTCGTTTAACCCAAAGTATCTAACATGCTTTTATTTGAAAATATAAAAATCTAAGCATGAGATAATTTGTATTTTATTTTATTTTTGATTGTTTTTCAGACAGGGGCTCCTTTTATTCCCAGTTGGCCTGGAGCTCCCTGTGTAGACCAGGCTGGCCTTGATTTCACAAAGATCCTCCTGCCTCTGCTTCCCAATAGCTGGGATTAAAGGACTGTGGCACCACAACAGGCTTTTATTTCATTTTTTAATCTAAATCTGTGAAATGTATTGTATATTTTAAATTTAGAGCACATCTCAATTTGAAATAAAAAAATCAGAGCACTTTAGAGATACATATTTGTACAGCTTACTATATATATGATGGCAAAAATATAAGGCATACTCACTGTTTTATGTATAGGTGTTAGGATATCAATCAGTACAATACATTTAGCTAGGTATTGATTTCCACAGAGGAAACAGAGTACTGAAGGTAAGTTTGCATGCTAAGGACTTGTTATATTTGTATTTAGTAACTGTATGAAAAGTCATGCAACTTCTTTCTTTAGTCAATTTCTCTATGAATAAGGTAGAGAGGATATAATAACAACACAATGATCTCACAGAGTAGCCATTTAAAATATGTAAAGTTTTTATTATAGTGCCCAGTGAATTAAGATATTCACATTATGTATTCTTATGCTATTTGACTTACTAGTCTCATGTAAATTACTGAACCCTTATTACTTCAATTTTTCTGCTAAAAAGTTAAATCAATAGCCAGATATGGTGGTGTATGCCTTTAATCCTAGCATTTGGGAGGTAGAGGCAAGTGAACTGTGAGACTGAGGTCAGCCTGGCCTACATAGTGAGTTCCAGGCTAGCTGGGACTACAAGGAGACTTTGTCTCAAACACACACACACACACACACATACACACACACACAAAAAAAACAAAACAGTCCTAGTAACACTGACTCCATAATGCATTTTGACACAATAAGATTTTTCAGATCAATACGTGATTTTTAATTGAAATGTCTACATGTTCTTTTGAATATGCTGTTTTAAAGACATGAAAGAATAAAATTATCAGGGGCTGGAGAGATAGCACAGTGGTTAAGAACACTGACTGTTTTTGGGGAAGATGCAGGTTCGAATCCCAGCACCTACCTTGCAGCTAACTCTGTCCATAACTCCAGTTCCAGGGGATCTGACAGTCTCTTCTGTCCTCGACAGGCATTGCATGACACGAGTGCACTTACCTACATGCAGGCAATACATGAATGCACATAAAAAATTTAAAAAAGAATAAAATTATCTA
>NW_008359214.1:3813629-3833070 GCF_000622305.1 Nannospalax galili
ATTTGAATAAAATTATACTAGTGTATTTGGGCTTTTACAATTTTTAATATGTTAAAAATTTTAATATCTAATCCACATTTGAAACACATGAATATATGAAAATATATAGCACAGCTGTTTTAATGATTATGTTAGTAATTGAAATTCATAAGATCAAACTAAATATTTTAAATCATAATTTTAGATTTCAAGTAATTGTTAATATACACTGCATAATTATTTTTCTATTACCTATCTTTTAGCTATAAGAGGAGATTTCAAACAAAAAGCACACAAAATAGTCCTGTAATTATAGTTTTTAAAGACAATTTTGGGTATATGGTGAATCCTTATTAAATAAATCATAATATTCTACTTGTTAAGTTCACATTATATTCCAAAGGGAATACATTTATAATATGCTAATAGAAGATGTGTATATACTATTCTTTCTTAGGGGAAGCTGAATTAGTAATTCATGGCCATTGAAGTACTATACACAATTAGGCTTTTGAAATTTTTCCATTTCTTGTAAAAATGGGTAATAATAATGTGGTCTAGTTTTCAAGATTATTAACAATGAAGTACTATTTCCACCACATAGCAGGGTTTTATATTCCTTTACAAGTCCCTTTTTTTGGCCAGAGTAGTTCAGTAATAGAATGGTTACTTAGCATGCATGAAGCCCTGAGTTTTTCCCATAATTTGGGTACCTAAAGTAAATTATGCTGTATGCTCATAAGCCCAGAACTGGGATGTGAATTCCAGGCAAGATTTAGTTACATGAGACTCCATCTCAAATAAGCAAACAATCATCAAAACCAGTAAGTGTGTGGGGTGGGGGTCAGGGGGCTGGCGTGCTGGAGAGATGACTCTTTGGATAAGAGCGCTTGCTGCTCTTCCCGAGGTTCCCAGTTTTGGTTTCCAGAACCCACAAAGTGGACGAATCACCATCTGTATATCAAGGGCTCTGAACTCCTCTTCTGGCCTCCAAGGGCACTGCATGCATATGATGTACTTATATGAAGGCACAACACTTATATCCATAAATCAAAAACAATATGTGAAAAGCATCCTTCCACTTAAGGCCAGGCACGATGGTACACACCTTTAATTCTAGCATTTGGGAAGCAGAAGGAGGCCTATCTCTTTGAGTTCTAGGCTGATATAGTTTACATAGCAAGTTCCAGGATGGCCAGGATTATATAGTGAGATCCTTTTCAAAAATAAATGAATGAATGAATAAATATATAAACAAACCTAACAACTAACTAATTAAATAAATAAACAAACAACAAAACTAGTGAGTGGAACTGCAAATGACTATATATGTCTTGAGATTTAGAAAAGACAATTTATTAAGTGCATATTTAACATGCATCATTTTGAAAATTATTTTGCCTTTATACTTGAATTACATTCTTTTTATTATAATGAAAGAAATATATACACAAGTTTTTCCAGAGCATGAACAGTAACTTTTAGGCATAGATTAGGGCATACTATTAGCCTTAATGCGTAGTCACAAAATGAAAAACATTTGGGAAATATTTTTACAAAGCAATGTGTTCTATTATAATGATGAAAGTTTTTTATAATAAATCTTTATCTAAAGAAATAAGTAACAGGCATAATGTTATACTAGCATCCTGCGAATCATAAAGGTACTCAAGGATATTATGGATGCCATCCAAAATAATTAGAATTTGATAGGAGTTGAACTGAAAGCACACAGGTGACATTTTATGAGTATTTATTATTTATTTATTTGTTTATTTATTTATTATTTGTGGAGGGGAGGGCATGCATGGCAAGGCATATATGTGGAGGTCAGAGAATATTTGTTATGTGGTTCTTGCATTCCATGTTGTTAAAGCAGGATCTGTCTTCTTTCTGCTGGGCTATGTACTTTGGACTAGCTGACCTGAGAATTTACAGGCAGCTCTCCTGCCCGTTCTTCCATCTTGTCATAGGAGTGCTGGGATTAGAGATGCTTGACACTGCATCTGTTTTTTTATGTGGTAGTGAGGATGGAACATGGGTACTCAGACTTGGGCTGCTAGTGCTTTCGCTGGATGTGTCATCACTCCAGCCTCTACACTGAGAGTCATCAGTCATTAAAAAAGACTCAACTTCTTCCCTTTGAACTGCTAAATTATTTATGTGCTTTTAGCAACTGTTTTCTGAAGGTTTGTCTTACAGGGAAATTACTTGTGAGATTTGGCTGCTTATACAAACAAAAATGTCTCTTAATTTGATATTTAGCTGATGCTTCTTCTGTCAGTTACTGGGATTTAAATAAAAAACAACTTTCTAAAACCAATCTCTTCATGCTCTAATTTTCTCTAAACCATTTTTTTAGGGGTTATCCTTAAACACTGTGTCTACATCTTCCTTTCTTAAATAAAAGCTCACTAAAGAAGCAACAATGTCTTTTTCATCATTGTGCATGTAAAGCTCAAGATAGAGTCTGCCATCTAGGGGAGATACTTCTTATCTTATCACGAGTTCATATCCCAGAAAACTCATTTTAAAATGTCTTAAGTCAGCTCCTGCCCTCAGGCCTCTCTTGGGGTAAGTCTATCTCGCAGCCCTCCGCGCCTCGACTCCACCAGCCGCGCACACCCTTCCATCTCCCTCGCTGTTCTCTACTCCTAGTTTGGGCCCTGTGCCATTCCTAGTCTTGGGGTCCCAGACACCTGGGAAGCCAGTGCTGCTTCCTGATCCTTTTCACCCAGACCGGCTTGGTGCCTTCCTTGGGCCCCAGAAGCACTGCTTCTGGACCTGGCTCCGCCCTCACCTCTTTCTGTTTCCCTGGACCTACACCACTGGCTAACTCTCCAGGCCTGCTCTCCTATCCTCAGGCCTCTTGGGGTGGGTCTATTGTGCAGCCCTCCGTGCCTTGACTCCGCCTGCCACATTCACCCTTCCATCTCTCCCGCTGTTCTCTGCTCCTAGTTTGGGCCCTGTGCCATCCCTAGTCTTGGGGCCCGCAGACACCTGGGGAACCGGTACTGCTTCCTGTTCATTTTCACCCAGACGGCTTGGTGCCTTCCTTGGGCCCCAGGAGCACTGCTTCTGGACCTGGCCCCACCCTCACCTCTCTCTGCTTCCCTGGACATGCACCACCGGCTAACTCTCCTAGCCTGCTCTCCTACCCTCAGGCCTCTCTTGAGGTAAGTCTATCGTGGAGCCCTCCGCGCCTTGACTCCCCCAGCCTCATTCACCCTTCCATCTCCCCTGCTGTTCTCTATTCCTAGTTTGGGCCCTGCACCATTCCTAGTCTTGGGTCCCCAGACACCTGGGGAACCAATACTGCTTCCTGATCTTTTTCGCCAGACCAATTGTGCATTTTAACATCGAAGTGGAGATCTTTTTTAAACGTTAAAACCTCATTTAATTTTGTGTCTTATAGAGTTTATAATGAGTAAAAGATTGTATAAGCGTAATAATTCATCTGAAAACCTAAAAATGTACAGCCAATTTTGAAAGAGATGTACCCTCTCAGAAAAATGTTATTGAATAGGTTAATGCTGTTGTAATGAAAAGCTTCTTCTAATTTAAAAAAAAAAAAAATGTCTTAAGTCAAAATGACATTAATATGTCTAACCTGCCAGACAGAGCTTAGCCATGTAGTAAACAACAGAAACTTGATTATTTATCCTTGTGGTCTCCTGGCATCTTCAGAGCATGATATCACATAAGCTGCACACTAGCCTGGGGTGTTACCAAACTTTAAATTTGAAAGTATGGCTTGTATTGAATGATTATTGTTTCGTCTTAAGTCAAAATGACATTAATATGTCTAACCTGCCAGACAGAGCTTAGCCATGTAGTAAACAACAGAAACTTGATTATTTATCCTTGTGGTCTCCTGGCATCTTCAGAGCATGATATCACATAAGCTGCACACTAGCCTGGGGTGTTACCAAACTTTAAATTTGAAAGTATGGCTTGTATTGAATGATTATTGTTTCACATCATTTTAAAGTTAAAAACTGTAAGTTAAATGACCATAAACAAAGAATTGGCTATATTTAATTGACAAATAATAAAGTAATTGATAACAACTTGTGACATTTGCAATGCGCATGAGGCACATATTAGGTACTTTTAAAATGTGCTAACTTTAGAAATTAGTCATTGTTTCAGGAAAAAAAAAACTCAGTATTTTTCCAAGAAAATATTTTCTAGAAATTAATGTCTCCTAGATTTTTAGATAGCTCACAGAATTCTCACCTTCTGCTGTTTTATTTTTCTATAGGAATTCGAAGAGTTCAAAAATGTGTCAACATGGAAAGTTATCATTTTTTATTCGTGGGGAGTTAACAGAACTTTCTACTGATTAGATATTTGCTTCTGGAGGAAGTAAATTTCAGTTCATATCTATACTCAAAATTTGTGAATGGTTATTGTTCATATGATTAAATAAATTATAACCCAGTTTTGTCTTTACATGTTTTTATATCATCTAAATTGTGTGGCACAAAGGATTTTGAAATTCAAAGCAAAAGAAACGACAAATATTGCATTTACAAATTATCAAACAGGCTATTAAGAAGTCTGTGCATTTATTGATATCCCTGAAATTGCACTACATGATTTGTCCCATAGAGATATATCCACAGTAATTATTCAAAAATTCGTACGCATCCACTTTTCTTTGCAAGGAAATGAACATTATTATTGGAAGACTGAATAAGCATTTCATACAAAGTAGGCATTATGAATAGTCTAGAATTGCTCTTTTACTTTGGAAATTCAGCATCTCATGTTCTTTGCATGCAGTTAAAATTGGGTTGCTGACTTGTGAATATGAGGAGAAAACTTCAGTTATCAAAATAGTCAAAATTATAAAACTGCATTCCAAATTCAATGGTCTTTTACACACATTTAAGTTTGTAAAAATACATGATTAGAGTACACTGGTGAGCAGAGATGATGTTGATGATGTTGACTGTGTAGTTTATTACAACTTGAAGTAAAGTGCCTCTCTCTGTGCATGTTGGTTTTGATACTTTAAAAATGCAAAATATTTTTTAAAAAAGATTATATATATATAGATATATTTTTTTTGGGTACAAATACCTGAATGAATTGGACTCAGCATGTATGAATAGGGTTCAATGGTGGTGGTGGAGTATGGGGAGGCATAGGTGGGGAGGGGGTCTGGATTTGAGTGGGAAATGTATGAAATTTAAAAAGCTCAATAAAAAATGTTTAAAAAAATGAATGAATTTCATCTAACTTAAAAAAAACACATGTACCGGGCATGGTGGCACAGGCCTTTAGTCTCAGCAGTCCAACAGTAGGGACACAGGCAGATCTTTATGATATGAAGACCAGCCTGGTCTACAAAGCCAGTTCTAGACCACTTCGGGCTACAGGGGACCCTCTTTCAAACAAAACAAAACAAAACAAACAAAACAACAAAACAAAACAAAACAATAATCCTGACAAAAGCAACTTAAGGAAACAAGAATTTATTTTGGCTCATAGTTCAAGGTTCAGTTGATCATATTAGAGAATTACAGGCAGCAGGAGGAGGTTGATGTACCTAGTCACCTTGCATCCACCATCAGTCAGGAAGAAGTAAGTGCAATGAACACATGCTGCTGTTTTCCCTTTCTGGGCTTAGCCCAGGATACCAGGCAGGGAAAATTACCACCCACAGTGGACAAGTCTCTCCTTCTCCATCAGTGTGATCAAGCTAGCCCTTCTCCACTACACACACAATCTCAGAGACTTACCTTAAGCTAGATAATCTTCATGGGTGTGTCCAAGACTTGCCATTTAGGTGATTCCAGATTCTGTCAAGCTATAGTCAACACTAACTGTCAGAACATTTGCAGTGCTTTTTTTAGGTTAGATGAAATTCTTTCATTTTTTAAACACTTTTTATTGAGTTTTTAAAAAATTCACACATTTTCTACTCAAATGCAGAGCCCCTCCCCCATCCATGCCTCCCCTTACCCCCTCCACCAAACCCTATGCACACTGCCATACATGATGAGTCCTAATCATTCAAGTGTTTGTACCCAAATGTCTTTCAGTGTAATTGCTTCCACTGGATTCAAGTTAGCCCATCCAGTGGTCATACGTAAGTCATTCTCTCCCTCACCCAGCAGCAATTAGTCTCAAATGGTTCTCAATCTAGTGCTGGCCTGGCAACTATTTCTCACCTTCTATTTGGGCTCTTGTTTAATTGAGCTGACATAGGTCCTGTGTTCCATGCCACTGCTGCCACAGGTCCACATGAGCAAGCCTCCTTTGGCCTGGAAGCTCCCTGTGTTCAAGTACCAGCCTTAGTTCTTACAATCTTTCCGCATCCTCCGGCAATTGTCCCTGAGCCACGGGTGGGTGAGGTTCCATATAGCATTCCTATCCTACAGTCTATTGTCTGTTATTCTCCAGAGCTTGGCCAGTTGTTGCCTTCTGTGTGCATTGCACTCTGATGTATATGGGTGCCTCACTGGTGAGAGTTGAGGGGTGCATTAACCCTCTCTCTACCCCTTATTCTGCTATGTTCCATGAGCCTTAGTTGTGATTTGACTGCAGATGTGTCACCTAGTACTGGACATCTCTCAGGCGTGTGATCTCTGTGCCTGACCAGATGTGCAACTCTGCAATAGCCTCCATCTTTTGCAAAAAGAAGCTTCATTGATGACTGCTGCATGGCACCCTTGTCACTCTCAAGGGGGCCTCTTCTGTCTGGCACTGTGTTCCCTGCCAAGCAGCTCCCAGGTATACATATGCTTTAATGTTCAGACACTCTATGTGCATTTCTCATAGGGATTCTATTGAATCACTTTCCCTCCATGTTTCCTAGTCCCTTAAGAGTCAATCATCTCTACTCTTTTTTTATCCATTAGGCTTCCCTCTTCCCTTCTTCCCTAGTCACAGTGCCTCCATTATCCCTACCCTCCCCCCAATACATCCTGACTCCCACCATCTTTACTCTCCTGACTTCTTTGAGAACTCTCTGTTTAGGTCAATCTTCTATCTTTTCATTGGCTTGTTTATTTTCTTCTTTCTTTCTTTTTGAGTGCTTTGTATATTCTGGATATTAATCCTTAACTACTTTACTTAAGAAGCTTATGAACTTCAATTCTCTTATTTACTTTAAATGAGTAGAAATATTCCACACTTACTTTAGCAAATAAGTGTTGGATCTAATAAAAGTTATAACCTTTCAGCTCTAGCTTGCTGTCTGTTTTCTTAAGCTTTTGACTATATGATTCATGCTTACTTTATTCACATTATAAAACTCTGAGAGATGAAATGGATTTTTTCCAAATCTACACAATTGTGTCTTTCTAAAAAAATTGATTGTAGATGTGGCATATCTCAATTAAGTTTCCAGTAACTCTGGCATTTCTCAAATTGGCTTTTTAAAATCTGAATAAATTTAGAACTTCTCTTTTTTCAAATATATATCCATGTTATTTCATAATTCTGTGAGATGATTGGTTAACAATAAATAGATGTAGTGCACTGTGTATCTTTAGAACCAGTTTGCTATCTTTGTTATTTAGTTCAGTCTGTATGTGACAATTGTCACCAGCAGATCATTAGTAAATCTAACTTATATCTCTAGTTACATTAGCTGAATTAAAACCAGTTCTTTCACTTTTAATTCCTATGTGTTTTCTTATTTGTGTGGAACACCATTATTAGCCCCATTTTATAATGAGAGCATGAAAACTCAGAATGTTTCAACAATTTGCCTGTGTTGCTAGAACCAATTAACTGTTGATTTATAAAAATATTTCAGGTACGTTTCAGCTCCAAGGTAAATCCACAAACAATCTGTAGTATCCCTTTTCAGTAAAAAAAAGAATACTAGTTAGCTTGTTTTCTATGCACAGTGACACAATATTTTCAAGAAAATAAAATTTTTGAAATGATAGTCTGTATAGTTATAGTTAATCTCCAACTGCTTACACAAATCAGAAATTTAACACAACTTATAAACACATCAAGGAAGCATGACCTGTGGAGCACATTGAGGCTGAAAATCCAGAAAGATAATTGTCTGATCTCTTGATAATATTCTCCGGATATCTCTAATAGTTGTCTAAAATGTATAAATAATTAAATTTCATCATCATTGGACATCATAGTATCATGCTATAGTAGGAGTAATATGTTTCCCGTAAGATAATTATTTTATTTTTGGAAGATAATGCAAGTGACCTATTGTATTATAACCTGAAAATATTAAGTATGTAAAATTAGAGAATTTTGTCTAGTTTCTAATAGTATTTATGATATATTAGAACATTTCAAAGTATCTTGCTTTCAGAAGTATTTGATAGTGGTGAAAGTAAAGGGTTAGAATCAAATTAAAAATTAAATAGTAAGATACTTAATACATAATTATTGAAATGAATGTATTAAAAATAGTTTTAATTTTATATGATAGTACAGCATATAGCATAGTTTAGAAAATACTGAGTCATTTCTTTCTAAATGATAATTATAAGGTAACTCTATTTTGGAATTGTGAGATTATTAAAATGAACACAGTAAGCTTTCATCTTCCAAAGAATTATACACTAATAAAGAGCACAAATAAATGGGTGATTCCAATATATTCCCTAAGATATTATCTAACACATAATAAGAAATGGTGATTCCTATGAAAAAGAAAGGGAGAATAATGAACATGGTATATT
The DNA here is from genome assembly GCF_000622305.1 of Nannospalax galili. Lineage (NCBI taxonomy): Eukaryota > Metazoa > Chordata > Mammalia > Rodentia > Spalacidae > Nannospalax > Nannospalax galili. Next base: position 3,822,287 of record NW_008359214.1, read on the forward strand.
TAAGTACTATTGAATAAAGTGGTCTCATTAATAACACTGAAGTCACTACTTCTAAGAATAACTGAAGTAGAAGACTGACAACTGGCATTTGTACATGGTTTACTATTCAGAGGATAAAGTGCAGTACACATTACTTCTATATCACTTTTAAGGTTTTGTTTAGTTCTTACAGAGGCACTGTTAGTAATAATAAGAACAACTACATAATTTGCAGACCCATACACAAAATGAAAATGTGGGCTCCTTCAATGATGAAGTATGTGATTTCAAGATGACAAAAACTAAAGACTGAAACTATTACAAGCTCCATGTGACTGTGAGGCACTTTATGTGACTGCTACCATCAACTGGACATGAAGCCCCAAAGACTATATCTTCTGTTTAATGGTTCATGAAATCACACTGCTTTTTGTTGCTTGCTCACATTATTATCAGAATATTTGAACATTACTTTTTTGTGGAGATTTTCTAGCTATAAGGTATAGAATAGTTTAAATTAGACAAAATCATTTTCAAAGGCCAAGTTAAAGAGGCTATTCCATTAATGCAGGTTAGAAATTCTTTAATTAGTGAGTATCAAAAGTTGGTGATTTACAGTTACTATTGGAAGCTTTTCAAGATTCCTGTTTAACATGAGATGATAAAACCCTGGGGACTATTTTCTAAAGTCATTTCTGGATCTTCCATTTTCATTTTATAAAGCATAAGGGTTATCAAAGCTTTGATATATCTGGGAAAGTTTCTATAAGATACATCATAAGCCATTTAATGCATGTTTTAAATAATATGTATAAAGAAAAATTGCATAGAAGCAGAGAGTGGAAGAGGGCTAAGCATAGCCTGGGAGTATATGTAGAGGGACACGGAGGGAAGATGGTTAATGGGTGTGGGTGTGCAGGAGAGAGGAAATGACTTTGAATGTTCTATAAATGTAGGTCACTATGGGTAAGAGTAATTATTTCACATTTCAAGATACCTGTTACAGCCTATTTTTAAATGTGATCAACACAAAAAATAAATGTATAAGGAGACATTATAATAACTCATACCTGATCACTACAGACATGTATTTTGATATAACATACTATACTTATAGACATATACAAATATTCTGGTAACTAAAAAGTAGAAATCATTGAAGAACATGAAAATTGTTCTCAGTAATGTAATATTTGAATATGGTTTAAAAATTTAGACCCACTCTCATTATCATCATTATCAAGATTTTGGATATTGGGACAGTAGCTTGGAGCGCTTGTGATAAGAACCCATAGCTAAGGACAGTATTCATATTGAAAATCCCTAAACATCCTTATCATCTTTACTGTCTTGTCCTGTATTACGTTGCCCCTCCCTGTATCATGTCTTTCAATTCTGTCCTTTACAACACTTCATATTGCAATTTATTGAAATTTCCTTTGCTTGAAAATGTTTCTATGAGGTCTTTTTCTGGAAATAATCACTCCCAAATATTAAATTTTTTATACTCACTGCTCATCCAACCTGAAACATCCAAACCAGCCAGGTAAGTCGGAGCATATCCACTGGGTTTTCAGCTCATTATTCAAAGATTATCTCCATTCTCACTGCTCCAAGGCTCATATCTACTCTGCATAGCTAGTTAGATACGCCCCCACATGTCCCCATCCCTGCATTTGGCCAAGACCCATACCCGTTCTTCCTAACTGAGACCTTATTACTAGCTTGGTAAGTCAGATATGGCCCACTAGGATTAGATTCCCCTGCTACAGAACCAGACACTTTCTCCCTGCTCAAGTTCTCAGATCTACTTTCTTTATCTCGATAAACTCTCCCCACACTGTTCCCATCTTTTTAAGCCTAGGCCTCCTTCTGATTCTTCTGCCTGAGAAGTCTGGACTAGTCTGACAGACTCTGTCCTGGTTTGTTTCTTCATTGCTATGACAAAATACTCTGACCAATACCAACTTGGGTAGGAAAGGGTTTATTTAGCTTACATCTCCCAGGTCACAGTTCATCAGAGAGCCCAAGGTAGGAACTCAGAGCAGGAACCTGGAGGCAGGAGCTGGAGCACAGGCCATGGAGGAATGTTGCTTACTGGCTTACTCCCCTGGCCCCTGCTCAGTCTGCTTTCTTATGCAACATAGGCCCACCTGCCCAGGGGGTGGCACCACCCACAGTGGGCTGGGCCCTCCCACATCACTCATCAAGAAGATACCCCTCAGATATGGCCACAGGCCAGTCCAGTAGAGGAAATTCCTCAATTGAGGCTCTCTCAACCCAGGTGTGTCAAGTTGACACTAAAGCTATCCAGCACAGACCCCAACCAGTGGATGCCCATTGTCTGAAATTGAGCCTAGGCCCCTTCACCCAGTTGGAGAGCTCTTTACTAGTCAGTCTGGAACCATCCTGTCCCACCAATAAAATAAAATCAAGTGAGAACCTGAAGCACAGGATATCTAAATATTCATACTCAATCAGAAAGCAGCCAAGCTACATCAACAATATAATATGCATGAAACTTAATCAAAGGCAGGCTAGAATTTCTTATCAAGACACACAACCAATGAAAGAAATCCATATGCCCAGGCCACAATTCAAAAATGTAAATAATATGAAAAACCAAGATAATATATCCCACCAATTCCACAGAAGTTTACTACAATGATGACTATCCATAGGAAACCTAGATCATGAAATTTAAAAGAGCAATCATAAACATAATCAAAGTTTTCAATGAACTTAAATAATACACAAGCAAATAACTCAAAGAGCTTCAGGAATACAGAAATAAACTCCTGACTGAAGCTCAAGAAAATATGAACATAAAGCTGAATGAAATGAGAAAGGCAATTCAAGACTTGAAAAGAGAATTCCATGAAAGATGTAGAAATATGGAGAAACTCAATCTGAAATGAAGATGGAAATGAAAAACTCAGTCAGTCAATTGAAACAACAGGGAAAATCATCATAAGCAGAATGAATGAAATGAAAGGCAGAATATCAAGACTGGGGGACAAAGATGAAAAACTGGATCATTTAACCAAAGAATATGAAAAAATAAAAACAGGAATGTAATATGCAAGAAATGTGGAACACTATGAAAAGTCAAAATATATGTATCATAGACATAAAGGACAATGAATCTCAAAACAATGGCATTGACCAGATGTTCAACAGGATTCTAGAAGAAAATTTTCCTCAATCAAAGAAAGACATAACTTTGCACATTAAAAAAAAAGCACACATAACACCAGTTATACAGAACCAGAACAGAAACTCCCATGGAATAGTATAGTAAAAATACTAAATCTACAGAAGAGGGTACTGAGAACTGAAAGAGAAACCAACAAGCTCAATGCAAACTGTAAAAGCCAGAAAAGCCTGGGGAAAATTATATCATGTTCTAAGTGGCCATAGTTGCCAACCCAAACACTTTACCCAACAAAACTGTCTGTCATAGTCAAAGAGGAAAGAAATATCTTCCAGGATAGAAATAGGCTGAAAGAATTCATGTCCACTGAGTCATCCCTACAGGAAACACTTAGAGCAACCAAAGGGATAATGAAAGGAATATTCATACTCAAGAAATTACAGAGAGAGGAAAAAAAAAAGAAGGTATAAATCCCAGAAGCACAAAATAAGAATAAATACACAAACAGAAAATAAAATGATGGTAACAAATCCATACTTCTCAAAAATAACTCAAAATATCACTGATCTAAATTCCCCAATCAAAAGATAGGCTAGTTGAATAGATCAAGAAGCACAGTTGAGCTATTTATTGTCTACAAGAAACTCAACTTACCTCCAAGGATTGACACCATCTTAGGGTGAAAGGATGAAAAATATATTTCAAGCAAATGGAACTAAGAACTAAGAACTAAGAAATAAGCAGGAGCTGTTATTATCATATCTGAAAAAGTAGTTCATGTTAAAATTAATTAGAGGAGATAAAGAAGGTCACTGCATTCTTATGAAGGGAATAATCAACCAAGAAGACATCACAGCCATAATTATATATGCGCCAAACTCTTTTGTATCTAATTTCATAAAAATAGTACTAATGAACTTCAAAATACAGATTAATGTCTGCTCAGTGATACCAGTTTCAGCACCACACTTTCTCCAATAGACAGGACATCTGGACAATGAACACAAAGAAATGTGAATTAAATTATATCATAAATCTAATGGACTTAACACACATCTACAGAATAGTCCACTGAACACCAAAGTATACACATTCTATTCAGTAGTCCATAGAAATTTCTCTAAAATTGACCACCTATTTCAGCACAATACAAACCTCAACAAATAAAAAAATGAAATAATTCCATTTATTCTTTTTTTATATTTTTATTGAGTTTTTGTGGATTTCACACATCTTAATAATATTTATCCCTCTTTTCCTATCTGCATCCCCACATCCTGCCCACAGGACTTCATGAATTTTGTCATATATATGAATCCATATATTCAATAAGATCTCAAAGTAATAAAACTTAAAATCAACAGTAAAAAGAAGCTCTAGTAGCTACATGAATGGATGGAGATTAAAGAACACACACCTCAGCGATGAATGGGTCAATGAAGAAATCAAGAAGGAAATAAAAGTATTCTTAGAACTTAATGAAAAATGATCACATAATACAAACACACACACACACACAGACAGACACACACACACACACAATCATTGCAACACATTAAAATCACTCCAAAGAGGAAAATTTATAGTTCTAAGTTTCTACATTAAGAAATCAGAAAAAGCACAAGCAAATGATTTACTGTTACAACTCAAGAATTTTGAAAATCAAGAACAAACCAAAACCAAACCCAAAAAACAAGAGGAAATAAAAAAAAATTAGAGCAGAAATTAATGAAATAGAAACAAAGAAAACAATACAAAGAATCAATGACTAAGAGCTGGCTCTTTGTAGAGAAAAGAAGATAGTTAGGCCCTTAGTTGAGCTAAACAAAAGACAGAAAAAGCAAATTCAAACCAACAGAAATAAAAGGAGAAACATCATAGCAGACACCAAAAAGAGAATATCATAAGGGAGCACTTAAACAATCCACACTCTATTAAATTTGAAAATCTAAAATAAGTGGACAGATTTTTAAATTCCATGGATCCAAAAAAGTTAAACCAAGAATAGATGAACATTATAAAAAGATCTATAACAAATAGGGAAATCAAGACAGTAATTCAAAGCTATAATCTAAAAAAGATATGTCCAGATGAATTCACAGTAGAGTTTACCATACTTTCAAAGAATGTCTACAACCAATACTACTAAAATTTTCAAAAATATAGAAGCAGAGGGAGAATTCCCAAATCCCTTCTATGAAGTCAGTATTACACTACTACTCAATCCAGATAAAGACACAAGAAAAACAACAACAAAACTCTAGAGCCATATTGCTGCTAATAAGCATAGATGCACACATTTTCAAAAAATACTCATAAAATTCATACAGATACATATCAAACAGATCATCTACCATTATCAAGTTGGCTTTACTCCAGATATGTGCAAATGGGTCAATATGCCTAAGTCAATAAATGTAATAAATTATTAAAATGAACTTAAAAATTTCATGGTCATCTCAATAGATGCAGGAAAGGCCTTTTACTAAACCAACATGTGCTTATCATAAAAGTCCTAGTGAGAACTGTGCTGAAAGGAACATACCTCAAAATAATTAAAGCTATGTACTACAAACCCACAGCCATCATCGTTCTAAATGGAGAAAATCTTGACACAGGCCCATTAAAATGAAGAACCAAACAATGCTGTCCTCTATTCCCACTCTGTTTCAATACAGTGCTTGAAACACTTGTTAGAGCAATAAGATGAGAGGAGGAAATTAAAAGGATATTAATTGGCAAAGAATAAGTCAAATTATCCCTATTTGCAGATGATATAATATTATATAAAATAGATCCAAAAAATTCCACCAGGAAAGTTCTAGGAATGATCACTGCTTTTTGTAAACTGGCAAGATACAAAATCCATTTACAAAAACATGTAGCTTTTCTATATACCCATAACAACTAATCAGGGAACAAGTTCATGTAAATCAAAACCACTTGAAGATTTCATCTTAACATGAGTCAGACTTGATAAGATAACGACAACAAAGGATACCATATATTGGTGTGGGTGCTAGAAAAGAGGAATGCTCATACACTGCTAGTGAGATTTCAAGCCAACTAGTTCAACCACTATGGAAAGTGTGTAGAGGACTCTTACAAAAATAAAAATAAATATACCATATATGTCAGCTGTACCATTCCTTGGTGTGTACCAAAAGTATTCATCCTACTGCAGAGGTAATTGTGTGGCAGCCATGTTCATTGCACTTTTCACAATAGCTAGGAAATGGAATCATTCTTCCCTCAACTGACGAATGAGCAATGAAAATGTGGTACATTTACACAATGGAGTTACATTCCACTGTAAAAGCAAAAAAAAAAAAAAAAATCATGAACTCTGCAGGTAAATGGATGGAAACTTTTATACAACATGAAGCTACACAGACTTGGAAAAATAAGCCACATAGGTTGCCTCTCATCTGTGGATCTTAACTCCCAATCTTTAGCAGGTAAATCCTGCTATAACCACAGGACACAGGAAAATAGAAAGGAACAATAAAGATGAAGGGAAAGAAGGAACCCACAGAATGGGATATAAGGAGATGGGAATTATCAAGGGGGGAATGGGGCAAGTGGAGATATTTAACTTGGAAGGGAGAAAGTTCATACAAAGAACCAGGGGATGAAAGGGGAGAAGGAGTTTGAGAGTGGGGTATAGTGTGAGACTTGTGTTATCAAGGGGGAATTGGGGAAAATGGGGATTAACTGAGGAAAGAAAATCAAGGATTATACAGGGGGAGGAGAGAAGAGATAAATATAGTTTAGGGAAATGTATTAATTCAAAATCCTTCTGAAAAATATACATACAAAACAGATATAAGTGCATGTGTATAGCTGAAGACTATAACAAGAAAAACAGCTCCAAAGAGGGGAAACAACCCTTCAAGTTGTTGGTGAGGATAGTCTATTATGAGACTCCTAAAATAGAAAAAGCTATTGCCACAGCCCTTGGTTGCCACTGAGAACTTGAAGATAAGTCACTATTGCTGAAGACAGAATGTACTTTTGACACAGAAGTTGGAGCAATTGAACTGGAACAGATCTGGAGCCTCCTCCCTGAAGAATAATTCTCAAACTATCAGAGGACACTATATAGGCTGCCAAGGGAGAAAAACCAATTAATGGTCCAACCAGTTTCAAAGCCTATTAACTACAATAATCATTATCATTATGGCATACTATTTCTTCTGGTGGAGTGTAGCACTTTTTTTTTTCTTTTTGGTCTTTTTGAGACAGGGTCTCCCTGTAGCCCCAGCTGACCTAGGGAACAGAAAGATTGTAAGAGGTGGGGTGGTAGATGATCACGAGGAAGCAGAGTTTACTTGAGGGCAAAAACTTTCTCATATGAATTTGCAGCAATGGTGACAACATGCATAAGACCCATTAAACTCAAACCAGATGAAGACCCAGCATAGAAAGAAGGGAATGGATAAGAATCTTCACCCTTAGCTGAGGAACCCTTGGCAAATGACCACTGCTGGGTGAGGGAGAATTGATCATTTTAAAGGAGTGATACTAGATAGGTTTATCAGTGGATAGATTCATACTGAGGACATTTAAGGACAGACACAACTTAATAGATGTTAACATATATGGCAGAATGCGTGACTTCAGATAGGGAGGCTATGGAGGGAGTGCATATATAGAAAGAGGTCTAAATATTATCAGGATGTGTGTATGAAATGCATGAAAGGTCAATAAAATTTTTTCAAAGAGTATTTTAACAACAACAACTTAAAAATATTGCACTACCTTCAAGATGGTTCAGTGGATAAACACATTTTGCCTAAACCCAATGACTCGAATGCTAACTTTGTGACTGACATGGTGAAAAGAAAAACTGACATCTGCAAGTTGTTTTCTGCAATACCATGGAATGTGCATGCTCACTCCTGTCCCCAACATTAGCAAGTAAATGTATGAAGCATTTAAAAGAATTATTATACTACGACAGTAGATTTTTTAAAAGTTATATATCTCCAAAGATGAAGAGTATATGCCACAATTGTATGCCAATTTTTAAATATCATATTGTTCAACTGTTGTAAAAATGAAATTAAGAATTTGCAGGTAAACAGATAGAATTGGAAAAAGAAACATTCTGAGTGAGACCCAGAGAGACATGTTTTCACTCATAGCTGGATGCTAGTTTTGAATTCTCATATATGCATATATCAATAAAAATATCAGGAAACTAATAAATGACTATGAGGGTGCTTCTTGGAAAGGAGTTAGAATGCAGTAATACAAAGTGGAAAAAAGAATAACAAATTAGGAAGAGTTAAATGGGGTAGCAGGACAGAGGATGGAATGTGGGAAGAAATAAGAAACACCGAAGTCCTTTAAAAAAAAGTCACATGGAATCCTACCTCTATAGAAGTTTCTTAAAGTATACACATATACATTATAAAAAGAGATTAAGAGAAGATATCTCACAACAGGCGGACATTACTCCTACTACACACCAGGGTTTCAAAGTAAAAGCTAAATGTCAGGAATGGAGTTCATCTTTTAAAGTTGTTGACCAGTCATCCCATAGACCTTAAAATAAAACTGGGCATTTTCCCTCCTCTTGGTTACTCATCAGAAATTAATGTTAAACACTGTTGCTTAAGATACTGTATATATGAGCTGTAGAATAAAGGAGAAATCCTAGCTTTTCCTGATTCAAATCTTCATCCCTACTGGCTAGCTTTCATAGTGCTAGATGGTATTATTCATGCTACCATAAGAGAAAATTAATAACCAACCTTACACACCTGTGAATCTTGCCAGGTAAAACAATAGTTTTTTCTGACAATATATGTCCACTGGTACATTACAGGCATCATATAAAACAGTCTATCATATAAAACAGAGCCCATACCTAGCATTGACCTCAGCCCTAGGAACCTGTGGCTAGAGGGTTCACAGACCATAGGGGAAAGCCTAATAACCTTAGTTTGTTAGACTGTTATAGTATTAAAATGATTCCTAGTGATTTATTGTTATGCCCAGAGATTTATGCATCTCTGATTTCTCATCAGAGAAGCTTCCTTATGCAGTACAGGATTATTAACACAGAAACCTACAACTGACCAGTATGTAGAGAAAAAGAGGCTGCAGAGTGTTTATACTGAGTAGGAAACCTATTTCAACGTCTGCTTCCCAAGGGTCAGGGATCATTGCAGAAGACTGGTCAGGAAGATTGTTAGCCCAGATGTGGTGGATGACCCCAAGAAAATAGTTTTCTAGAAATCTGGTCAGATACTCACAAACTCACAGCAATGGTGACAGCATACACAAGTTCCACGTATCCTCAAGCCAGATACAACGTCAGCATAGACATAGCAAGTGGGTAAGAAACAACAACCCTACCTGAGAAAGTCCTGACAACTGATGGTTGTTGGGAGTGGGAGACTCAAGCTCTTTTAAGGGTGAGAATCTTGATAAGTTGACCAGGCTCCAGTGGACAAACTTACACTAAAGGGTACTTGGGGGACACAAGCTTGACTACATAGCTTAATTTAAAAAGACACACAGACACACAGACACACGCACAGACACACACTCACATACGCATACTAGAGTACATGAAATTGTGCAGGCATTAGGGGGACGAAGATGGAGGAAGTGATCTAAATGCAATCAAAGTATATTGTAAGAAATTTGAAAGCATTCAATAAAAATATTTATTATCAATACATTATAGAAAAAGAAAAATTGACATACATGGCTACTGTAATAAAAGACTTGATGGACCCGAAACCAAAGAGTCAGCAGTAGGAGCCTCCTGAGGTCTAGTAAGAACCTGTACCCATCTGCAGAGAAGAGGCATGAAGAACGCAGAGCATGGAAGAAAAAGAAAAAAAAAACCACTCTTTTGAAAATCCAACCTGATCTAAATTCACCTTGTAAGAGAGGAACATTTTGTGACTTTGAGACTCTTAAACAGAGATCAGTGACATGTCTCTGACCCACTGACCTCAGACAGATGCTGCTCTCCAAATAGAGTAATGAAGTCAAATTCCGTAAATTCTACACATTAAAATAAATGTGGGCAACTCATTGCCACAAATTCAGCTCATAGTGTTTTGTGTACATGTGTGTGTTTGTGTGTGCATGCAAATGCATATGTTCTCTGCTACAGCAGAAGAAAGTTGAATACTTATTTGTATGTATACATTGACAAGTCAAGATAAAGAATTTTAAGCTTTCTTGCCTTGGGAACACCATTTCTTCATTTTGCATCAAAGCATTCTTTCACAATTGCAGTTTAGAAATGCCAAAATTCTACAGCGACTAAAACCTATTGATGAAAAGACAGAGAGACTTTTGACACACCTTAGGCAACAGAGAAGAAAAACAAACGAGTGAAATAATCAATGCTAAGCCCAGAACAAAGTAGGTATTTTGGCATTTTTTGTTTGTTTGCTTGTTTACTTTTGTTTGCTCTTCTGACAGGCACTATCTAATCCTGGCCTGCCTAGAACTCACTGTACAGACCAGGCTGGTTCTCACAGAGAAATGTCTGCCTTTGCCTTCTCAGGGCTGTGTGTAAGCTCACGCACCATCACACCCAGTGTAGGAAAGTAGTTCTTTAAAAGAAAAATTATAAATACTCAGAACATAAAAAAGAATTTTAAAAACAATTTTATTTATT
>NW_008359214.1:3833146-3848670 GCF_000622305.1 Nannospalax galili
CCTGTTAGCTGCCATGTGGGTGCTGGGAATTTTTTACTTGAAATTTCTTGGATGAAAGTTTAATGATGAGGAATTCATAATATGAATGACTCAAATAAAATTCCAAAGTTGAGAGACAGCGAAGGAATTGAAAAGTACACTAAGTACATGAACAGATATTTACAGATAACTGTAGCTCATCCCATCTCATTTTGCATCAGACAGAAGCTATTATAGAGATTCGCAATTTATCTGAGTACAGAGAATAAGTGACTGTGAGGTGCCATCCTCAACTGCTACATCCACTACTCGACCCTTTTAGGGAATGTTATGGAAGAGAGGGCAGAAAGATTGTAAGAGCCAGGGTGCCTGGTTCAAGAAAGTGCCATCTGGATACAACTAGAGAAGCTTCACCCATGAAATCTCAAGAGTAGTGTTGCATAAACAAGCTCTGCATAATGACAACCTCAGTTGACATGCCAATGTAGATGTGCGAAATTTCATAAGGATTCACCTCGAAATGATCATCTACAGACAATCAATGGCTATTCAGAAGGAGAATCAGTCTTCTCCCTGAAGAGATCCCTTAATAGATTGTCCAAACCCAAGCAGTCAGCCCTAAATACATGAACATATTGGCAAAAATAAATGAACTGTAATTTGTGTGTGTGTGTGTGTGTGTGTGTGTGTGTAATAGGTCATACATTTGAGAGAGTGTATGGGAAGAACATTGGATGTATTGGAGAAGGGGAGAAAGAGATGGGTTGAAATGATGTAAATGCAGTACTTGTTAATGAAATTCTCCAAAAATAAAAAAAAATGTTAAATAAAAGTTTCACCAAGCTGGGCATGGTGGCGCATGCCTTTAATTCCAGCACTCAGGAGGCAGAGGCAGGCATATCTCTGTGAGTTCAAGGCCAGCCTAGTGTACATAGTGAGTTCCAGGACAGCTGGGGCTACAAGGAGACCCTGTCTCAAAAAGACCAAAAAAAAAATTTACCAAATGTATGAAACATCTAAGCAAAATTTTTGAGGATTTAAAAGTTTGAAGAGATGAAAGAGAAAGACTGCAAAAGAGGGAGAAAGAGAGAGTAAGAGAGAACAGATAGAGTTAAAATGTAAATGTAATGAATCATATTAAGTAAAGATTAATTTACCAATATAACATGGATAGAAGACATTGAAAAAACCTTTGTAAATGATATTTATTTACAACATAATAGATTGTAAGCTTCCCACATCATCCATCAACTATAGAGTGGAATAATATCTTTATAATTACAGGTTCCAAATGTTGATTTTCCTGCTTTCTTTCTCGAAAAAAACTGCCTTAAACATATTGTATTAAATACAAACACATGCAAATAAAGAAGGAATAGTTAACTAGAAATGGCAGGAATCCTCCAGTACAGTACACTTGGATATCTTCCTGATCAGTCATCTGACTGGAACTAGAGAGTAGGGATTTCAGAGTGTTTAGCATTCAAGAAAAGACAAAAACTGTCACCTGTGTAAGCATCTCTTCTTCCACTAACATATACTTCATTTATGTCTAGTAAGAGCTTTGCAATTTGTTTGAATAATTTTGAAGAGACAATGTAGCCAGTGTTCAAAAAGCTAAAGGGCTCATAAGATGGCTCAGCTGTTAAGAGCACTTGCTGCTCTTGCAGAGGACGTGGTTTGGTTCCCAGCACCCACATGGGGGCTCACTACCAACCTGCAACTTCATTTTCAGGGGATCCAATGCTGTCCTCTATTCTCTGTGGGCACGTGACACAAACATGGTGTACATACATAGATGCAGACATCCATACAAATATGGACCAAAAAGAAATACATCTTTTAAGAAAAAACATCAAAAATAAGAGAATATACACTCAATTCAGATAAAGGTGAATAAAGAGAACGTTAGGTATGGAAGCAGGTGTCGTTTCAGCTGAGCCTTTACCCACCCAAGCGCTGATACTGGTTTACCTCTTAGCTCTGATTTATCTTGTAAATAGTTCTCTTGCTGTCAGCATCACTTTTGTCTAAGCTATTCTCCAGATTGCAATTAGAATGATCTTTAAAGTTAAAACTTAAAACTGGTTAAATTACTCAGAGAGGAAACAGTTTCTTGTAACATATGGTGATTACCAAATGTGAATGTTTAGCTTAAGTAAATGTGGCAACTTGGAAAATAAGTTTGGAGATAAGGCAATGAAATCTTAAATGATTTTTTAACAAGTTTTAATTCATTCTATATGAAATTGGTTGATTAAATAATGTGTTGGAATAGAAAGAAGGGCATAAAGCACAGTTTAAGGAAACCAAACTTTGTAAGTTATAGGTTAACTTTAATGAAGGATATTAGTTTGATGATTTCAAAATTGTTTATAAGTAAATTCAGTGTAGTCAAGATCAAAAATTGAAGGTTAGACTCAGATATTGACTACAACAGAGAAGTTAGTTATACTTTATGTGGTATTATTAAAGAAAATGCTTTCTTCTGTAAGAGATGCTTCCCGTTTTCTAAAAGAAGAAAAGTATAATAGGCTTTTCTATATCAGGGTCAAAAGTTTTAGCTTTCATATAGACTGCATCATCATGATAATGAAAGCATAACACTAAAAATTGTTTTTGTCTATTCATTTACTCAGCCATTATTTGGAGATTTTGGTAAGCAATAGAATATTTTTTTAAAACTAATAAAGAGAAATAAGACATTATACACTTATGCAAAGCTATATCTAAAACTAAAACCTCATAGACAAGTTTTATTAATTATTATTTGGTAATAGATTATCAATAGGAATTGAATAGATTTTTATCTATATTTACCAAAGAAAATGGTAGCAGTTTTGGTTCAGTTTGAATTTGTTTTCCACTGATAGTTTACTTTCTGTGCTATTTGGTTATTACTTGGTAACACAGGATTTGAATCCCAGGGATTGCCAGCTCCTTTAGCCAAAAAACTTGCCCGTAGTTTCTTAAGGCTTTGTGCACCTCCTTACAGATGAAGAAGCTAGTGATCCAGGCCCAAGGTAGTTTACTTTGCATCAATTTTATTTTGAATCTCTAGCATCCACATAAAAATCTATGCATGGCTATGCATGCATGTAGCCCAGCACTGGGGCACTGGGGAGCAGAGACTGGTTGTTGAGAGATTGCTGAATTCAGGATAGCTGAAGGTGAGCTTCCAGTTAAGTGACACACTGTCCCACAGCAAAACTTGGAGAGCAATCGTGGGAGATGTCCAGTGCTCTGGCCTTCTCTGCCATCTGCTCGTACAATCTGAGCTTGAGAACAATCATGTGCACACATTTACAGAGAGAGAGAGAGAGAGAGAGAGAGAGAGAGAGAGAGAGAGAGATCTTTCCAATACAGTGGTATCATAAGTCCTTAAACTCAACAGTTATAGGCAATCACCAACTTTGTACAAATATCTCATAGGCCACATACTTATACTAATTCTACCAAAACAATTATCATTTTTTGTTAAATTCCATTTAGACTCACATGAAAACAGATTATTATTATTATTATTATTATTATTATTATTTATTCTTTTGAGACAAGGTCTCCCTGTAGCCTCAGCTGGCTTGGAACTCACTACATAGATGAGGCTGGCCTCGATTTGCTTTTGCCTTCCACTCGGTGGGATTAAATATGCCTCCCACCAGGCCTGTCTTGTGTTTATTCACATGAGTATCTTTCATACTGTTATTTGATATATATTTTTTAATGAGACTCGTCATTCTTCAAAACACTCTACCATAATCCTTCAGTCTCCTTTTCTGCCTCCTAGGAAACTCAAGAAAGTGCAGCTGGACTGATAAGAGTTCAGATGTTTAGATTAAGTACATCTTATTTCTTATAGAACAAGACCTTCCCCTTCATGTGTTTTTGTTCATTGAATTATGTTTTAATAACTATTGAAAGATGTTAATGTTTCTTTAAAAATATCTGATCTAAAAAGTCCAATATACAACATTCTCAAATTTCCTTCATAATCTTTTTTTAACTGTAAAATTCAAAATTGTAAAGAATGAACTGTCTTTCAATGATTGTTCAAATCATTCCAATTTTGTACTAATACAAACCTGTAATGGCTATCATTTTTGATATTTTCCTTTACTAATATGTCATTGGAAATGTGACTTCTATCTAAGCTGTATAAAAATTGAAGCTATCATTTTCAAGTTTTTCTTTGACTTATTTGCTCCTTTCTTCAGTTTTTTGGGGGGGAGGGGAATTTATTTCCTAGGTTGTCTTAATCCTAGTCAACAGTCTGCCAGGTGGCCTGAGATAACTGAAGTATGAAGTTTTCCTTGTTATTGGTTTTCTTTGACCCTGATGACCCAAGGCAAAAACCTACAGAAAAAAAGAAATTTCAAAGTAGGCTTTGTGCTTAAGTAGGAAAGGCAAGATTGCTCCTCTGGGTTAGGATATGCTTCCAGACAATATGTTTTCTTGGCATCTGTAGATCTCACTGTTGAGATAAGGAAGAGAATCTCCCAAGAGGCACTGGACAGAAAAAAAAAGACCACTCTGAGAGGATCAGCTTCCATCATCCTGATTGACAGTGTGCTAGCTTATCCCTGTGGACCACAGCACTGTGATTTAGATCTCAGCAAACAGTAGATACAGGCCTTTCTTTTCCCTTTATTTTTTTGTGGATTTTGTTCCTCCATTCTCCATTCTGGTATAAATGCAATAAACTTTGCTAAACTTCACATTGGACTTCTGATGTAAATTTTAATCATTTATCACCAGCTTGCAATGTAGAACCTCAGGCAGGTGACCCATCTGAGCTTTGTATCTGTGCTTGCTTGGCATTATGTATCAATGATAAATTATGGAAAAAGACTAAACTAATCTTAAAAAGTGTATTATTTAACACAGTTATTTTTATAATAAAAATTAAAATGAATGTTATGAATATATAACATATTAGAAAGGGGATAATTACATTTTAGCAGAGCTCAGTAATTTCTTAATTTGATTGAAATTATCTAAAGAAATGACTAACACAAGTGTATAAGCATAAAATAACAGATTGTTAATGAATATGAAGGTTTTTTGACAAATCCATGGGAACCAACATTCTTAAGCATATTTGGCTAGGGGTTAAAAACTCTTAAGACAGTTAATATCATGATATCTTTTAATTGTAAGCATACTTTTGTTTCCTTTGGAGGAGGGGAGTTGAAAAGGATCTCATGTAGCCCAGGCTGGTCTTCAGCTCCTGATTTTCTCACTTTTCTCTCTCAAGTATGATGGTTAGAGATGGGTACTACCAAACCACATTTCAAGCACCATTTAATGTCTATTTTCTCTTCAAATTAGCTACACTGTTGGGGTTTGGGCCCTTTTGACTCCTGGATTTCCAGTTGTCAGACCATTCCTTATGACTGGCTGCCAGGAAGAACAGCTAGCTGTCAGTCAAGTAGCCTCTTCCTTGGAAACTAGCCAGGTAGTCATCATGATAGTGTAGCTGTTTGAAATCTTTCTTGTTATTCAAAGACACTTCCATTTCATCAGCAAAGAACACTGCAACCACAGCACCTACTGAGTCCATGACTTCTGATCCAGAAGGCCTTGATTCAGGCGTTACTCTTCCAGGCAATTGGTGCAGATAGATGAACACTTCCGATCAGCCTTAATTGTGGTGGCACATGCCTTTAATCTCAGCACTTGGGAGGCAGAAGCAGGCAGATCTTTGTGAGTTCAAGGCCAGCCTGGTCCACATAGTGAATTCCAGGATAGCTGGGCTACAAGGAGACCTTGTCTCAAAAAGACAAAAAAAAAAAAAAAAAAAAAAAAAAGAGTTAGTAAACTGCACATGACCCCACCCAGCCCACAGCTATTTTCACTCAGGAGAGGAAGCAGAAACCTACTGACTCAACACAAATTTGTGATTCGGCATTACGTGGTTATGATTTTTAGAATTAGAAGCTCTGCATGAATCAGGCTACCATGGTTGGAACACAAAGTTAGGTTTAAACATGCTAATCTCCTACCTATGTAACCAGTATATTTTCCACTCTTTAGATATTAGTCCCGAGATTCTTTCATGTGTACTGCCCAATGATCCTGGAACATTAGGCTTCAATAAAAGTTTCTATTGCATGGTATTTTATTTCTTGATTGTGGCTGTTATCATTGGTAGAGCAGGAACTTTAAGAGTAGATGAGAGCCCGGTGTTTCAATCACAGGTATATGGTACCAGCAGGTCAAGGTGACTAGAGAGTGACTCCCAAGAATGTAGACCCTAGGGAGTCTTGTGGCTGCAGAGCCTTGGTTCACTCAGGAGCTGGGAGATAACTGAAGAGCTCCAGAGTATGGTAAGAGCTGGGGCAAAGGCGGTGATGATCAGCAGAAGTGCTAAGAAGTTGAAAAGCAGCAGGGAGCTGACACTAAAGAAGCCAAGAGCCTTGAAAGAGCTGTATGGATGACCTACAGACCTTAGTCTCTAGAAGTGTTTGAGAATGACACTGAAAGGTAATAATTGAGTGTCTCTAGTCAAAATTTCTATCCCTAATCCAAGCTACTAGGTGTTCTGATAGCGTGAGAAAGATGTTGAGCATATTAAGTCTTGAGTACATAATTCTCTGACTGTAAAAATGAGATCAGTAAACTTTCAGTTCTCAAGGCTTTAGGTAATAAAAACACACAAAATTTGAGGCCATGTATGGTGGCACACAGTTTTAATCCCAGCACTTGGGAGGCAGAGGCAGGTGGATCTCTGTGAGTTCAAGGCCAGCCTGGTCTACATAGTGAGTTCCAGGACAGCTGGGGCTACAGGGAGATCCTGTCTCAAAAAGACAAAAAAAAAAAAAAATACACAAAATTTGAATCATATTATAGCAATCATATGTACAATGGTACCTTCATACTTTATTAATTAAATTCTGTATTTACTCTTAAGGATACTCACTTTGTGTTTGCAAGCTAACATTGGATGTATTTTTCACAAACATGGTCTCAAGAGAGTTGCAGAGTTTCATGTTGAATTAATTTTAACTCACCGAGTCTAAGGATTACATTAAGATTTCATTAGCTGTGAATGCTGACAATGTAACTCCAACTTATAGACAGTATCACCAAAATATTTTCATTCTTGTTTTTCTGAGGTAATGTTTCATGGTGTTGGAATTATGGCATGTGCCTTCATGCCCAGCCACACATAATTTTTTTTTGCCAAAAATGTTAACAAAAAGTGTATTTAGTACTCTAGATTGTGTTGCAAGAAACTATGGCCACCTTCAGTTCAAAGCAATCATGATTTTAGAGTATTTGGGGTAATAAATTTTAGTTAAGTTACTAAAATCCAAGATTGCTATTATTTACAAGGTTTGCAGGTTGAAATACTATAAGAAAATCATTGACCATGTTCTTGTGTTTGCTTCATCTAATTGCTTACCAACTAGTTAACATACGTATTACAGAGTATTTAGCCTAATGAAATAACTTGTTATAATTTTTTATAATGTATATTTTTATTGAATTTTTGTACACTTCACACAGATAACCTAATCTTATTTATGCCACTTCCCCATCAGTATCCTCCCATAGTTTTACTGCATTTCATTATATATGTCTATTGAGTCAAGTTTGATAACATCATTGTCCCTCAGAGCAAGTTCATCCACTAAAGTCCAGTCAGCCTATCTGGAGTCTCTTCCTTAAAGAAGATCAACTCTTTCTCACCTTTCTCATCCAGTGGGAATCAGCTGTCAATAGTTCTTTGGCTAAGGTTGGGTCCTGCTGCCTGTTTCTTCAGCTCTAAGATGGGTTTTTGTTTGATTGAGTTTGCATGGATATTGCATATGTTGACACCATTGCTGTAAGGTCATATGAACATGTTCCTAGAGGTCTGGAAGACTCCATTTGGTAAAACCCTATTATTGAAGACAATGCATACTTTGGACACAGGACTTGGTGAAATGGAGCTGGAACTGACCTGGACATCTCCCTGAACTCTAGCTCTCCTAATTCTGGAGGACACTATTCAAGATGCTAATGGAAAACATCAATTGATGATCCAACCCCTGCTTTAAAGCCTTATAACCACAACAATGACTTCCACAGCAAACTATGTCTGTGCAGTAGTGGCATTTTTAACTTGGAGGTAATCAACAGCTCTCTAATTGGACTTAAATCCTCCTCAGTGGGCAGGACCTCACGTGCAGCATTGTAAACATATCCAAACACACATGGCTAGAGAGGTCATAGATTCTAGAGAAAACCTTACCTCTGTCATATCCCTAGACAAATGTAATTTCTTACTGTACGCTAAATGTGAATCATTATATTTACAGACAATATACCAATCACCACTCATCAAAGAAGCTTCTTTTTACAACAGATGGAGACTATTACAGAATTCCACAACTGACACACACAGAGAATAAGTGTCTGATAAATACCCAGCCCTAAGTGACACATCTACAATGTAACCTTTACATATGAGGCTCATGGACTATAGGAGAATAGGATGTACAGAGAATATAAATGCATCTCTCAACAATTACTAGTGAAGCTTCCAACATGTTGGAGCATGCAACAGAGTATGATACACACAGACAGCCACAACTTTCCAAATAGTAGAGAATAAAAGACTGCAGAAAGCATGTCCCTGCGTAGAACTCCTGTATTAAACCTCACCCATCTATGGCTCAGAGACCATTGTAGAAGAGGGTGTGGAAAGATTGTAAGAGCCAGGGTTTGTGTATGACCATATACTTTTATTTTTCAAAAGTATAATCTACTTTTAGAGCCTCTAAGAATGTACAAAAGATGATCTTTCATTCTTCTAATTTTATTAAATGCTATCAATAGTCATATTCTAAGAAAATATTTGTATAAAGAGAAAGTGCACTGTATTTGGTTTCCCATTTATATTCTGTTATGACTTTAAGGGTCATCAAGGAGCTGAGCTTCTAAACACCCACAGGCTATGGGAATACTAAGAAGTTTTGTAAGCTTTGCCAATATTAATGGAGACTTCATTGAGTGATATTCTCTGACATATCTTGGTATTTGCCTGAAAAATATCTGACAAGAAACTTAAAATCATTAAGGGAATTTTGGGAAAAATCTAAAATGCATATTAAATCTATATATATATATCACCCATTGTCCAAATGATGTGATAATATATAACATAAGAAGTATTTCAAATGTCCATTTCATAAATACAGAAAGGTAAAAACATTAACAATGCCCACAAAAATATGAACAAAACTTTGGCTCCTTTAATTATAGTAAATGCACAGTAGAAAAAAACACAGTGCAAATGAAGTTGATATTTTGCTTTGAAAATTGACAGGTTTTTGAAATCAGCTACTAAAGACGGGGGATGTTTTGATGATGAAATAAAAATTAGTTGACACAAATGTATTGAAAATGATTGATTTTTCAAAGGCAGCATTGTGCCCAGAAATTCCCAAACACTGTCATGTGAAAAACCATCACGTCACAACATGTATAATGATTTGTAAATTGTACTAAATTATCCATGCAGATGGTATAACATATCTTTGTTCAAAAGCTGTTTGTTTTGATAGTAAGTGTAAAAGCATATTGATCTTTTAGGACAACACTATTAAAAGGGTGATAATATCGAAATCCATAAATATATTAAGTAAGTATTGAAAAGAGGATTTAACATCTGAAATTTGAAAAGTGTTGGATTATAAGAATTTTTTTCAGTAATATCATTGTGCTACTTTCATGATGTTTCTTCCCACATATAGAGCACTGGAAATTGTAACAAAAAAGACAAACTTTTATTTAGCTCTTGAATGTCACACTGAGGAACATCTGGATACACAAACTTGACTCAATTGGCCTTAACATATATGACACAATGCATGAAATCCAGTAGAGGAGGGGGCTATGGAGGGTGCCAATGGAGGAGGGTTTCTAAATATAATTAAGATGTATTGTATGAAATGCACAAAAATTCAATAAAAATAATATGTTAAGAAAAAAAAGAATCTGATTCTATTGGAAAAAAGATAGTAAGAGTATATTTTGTTCCTTGGAAATTTATTCTATATAATAACTTATTTAACCGATTCTGCATTTGTTTAAAAATTAAGATGTATTAAAAGATATCAGTTATTAATTTTGATGATTTTTGTAACACAAGGCATTCCTTGAATACAAGCTGAGTGAATGGACATGTATCATCTTTTAGTTATTCTCCACTTACAAAAGTGTGTGTTCAATTTTGATTTCAAGTTTACATCTAAGATACACATTAGTACTTCTCACTGATACTCCAGGAGTATTTATTTATATATAATTTGAGTTCCACAGTAACAGATGTGGATCAATCAAAATATTATGAATCATAATGATACTTGCCAGATAGAACATATTTGGTATTATTCACTTTAATAATATTTTCTACATGTCATGTCTGAAAAGTTGCTGACAAGTTTTAATGTTTGTTTCTTGGAAACTTCTGTGAACATACCAACAAATTCCTTGTGAAATATATTGTGAGATATATAGCATATGTTTAAAATGAATTAGACACAATTTAATGGTATGTTTTCATCTTATAGCATCCATTGAGTTAAGCAATAGAGGTAACTATGTTTTGAAAAGGAGATTTACATCCATTTATTCATTCACGTGTTTTTAAACATTTTTTCATCTTGAAAAATTTCTAACTTTACACTCAGCAAAAACATTTTTGATTTGATAATTACATGTGTAAAGAAAAACAGTACAGGAATAAAGCAAAAAATATACCATTTCTAACAAGATTTTATGAATCAGAGGAAAGAAAAACAAATATAATGCAAATGTCTTATACATAAAGGAAATAAGACAAAAGTGCATAAAAATTGTTATACTTTTTGAAATTAGGTTAGATATAGCTATATTTTTATTCATCACAGAGGTGTATAAGCAAAACATCTCAATATTCTTCTATGTTTTATTATTTCAAAGGTTACATATTTTACCAACAAGCATAGAGACAAAAGGATACTTTCTTTTATAAGAAATTGAGTAATACTCAGTGTGTAAGGTTTTGTGTAGGAATGTGATGTTTAAGCTGTAAAGTTAAAGACCTTGGGGTTAATAATTAAAAGATGTTTATACACTCCATTTCTCCAAGTAATAAATATTGCTTCATCATTCAGTGATTAGTGGAGGTGATGATATGTTTGTATGTTCACCATTAGCTTTTCTGTTGTTGAAGAAAGGGACTAAATTAAAGTAGTGTAATTTAGAAAAAAAATTATTTGAGATATGGACTCTTAAAATACTTAGTATTGTTAATATTTTGATCAATTGTTCAGCTAATTTTTACCATCTTAAGTTCCTGTGAAAATAAGCCTCCAAAGTCCAACATTTGGGGGCTGAAGAGATGGCTCAGTGATTAAGAACACCAGCGGCTCTTGCAAAAGACCCAGGTTTTAATCCTAGCATTCATATGGCAGCCAACAACTGTCCATAAATCCAGTATCAGGGGATAATGATGCCCTCTTCTGTACTCCATGGGCACTGCACCACCACACAGGTGCTTCTACATACAGGTATGTATAACACTCATACACATAAAACAGAAATAAAAGTTATACATTAAAAATCATTTACTTATTGTAATTTTTACAGATATTTTTAAAAATATGAAAATAAAAATATCAGTTCTTATAAAGTTTACAAGATCACCTTCCAGAATATTTGCAAAAACAAGCATTGAATTATGTCATACTTTGTTCTTTGTTTAACAATATTTGGGTCATCAATTATAGTTATTTCAAACTGCCTTAATTACAAATTTCATAAATAAAAAAACTCTCAGTTGGAAGGTACATAAGTATATATTTCATTGGCTCACTCACAGGCATATTAATACTGTGGTAATGAAAAATATTTGGAAAGATTAAAGAGAGGCAGAAAATAACGCAGAAGTGCCAAAGTTCTGTTTTTTAAGGGGAAGATGGATATGTTTTTCATTATGAATTAATTATCTTAGTAAGCAAGGGTGACACAAAGTGAAGAGAAAGAAATGTAAAAAAAGCACCAAATATACAACAGTATATCACCTTGATAAAAGGCTTCCTAAAGAAGCGTTTTGATATCAGTCAGAAATGCTCTCCACAGGCTCACTTGGTGTATTAGTCACTGTTCTGTTTCTGTGATAGAAACACTGACCAAAGCAATTTATAGAAGTCAGAGTTTATTTGAGCCTACGGTTCCAGGGAAGTTACAGTCAGTCACGGCAGGGAGGATGGTGGCTGGAGGTGGCTGGAACGGGAGCAGCAGAAGCTAAGCTCTCACATCATCTCAATGGCACAGGAAGCAAGTTACAGTCAGTCACGGCAGGGAGGATGGTGGCTGGAGGTGGCTGGAACGGGAGCAGCAGAAGCTAAGCTCTCACATCATCTCACTGGCACAGGAAGCAAGAGAGCAACTGGAAATCTAGCAAGACTTCAGAACTCTCTAAGCCCACTCCCAGTGAGTACTCCAGGATAGCCACACCTTCTAAAACCTCCCCAATAGCTCCACCATGTAGGGACAAAATATCCAACTACTTGGAACCTATGGGGGACATTTTCATTCAAACCATCACACTTGGTCTCTAGCTGGTTGCTCTGTTTTGGGAGGTTATAGCCTGTTTGGGGTATGTGTCTCACTTGACAGAAGTAGCCATGAGATGTTGGCCATTTACAATCCATACCTTTCTTGCTACACCTTTCCTCCCAGTTTCTGCTTTAGCTCTCTTTTCCTAATCCACCAAAAGGTGAAGAGGTGTAGTTCATCCTCCCACACTGAAGGTGGAGTCACTTAATCCTCTGAGCCTTCTCTATCATGATCGACTGTAAATTCTGAAACTAACAATCTTTCTTTGAGGAGGGAACAAAAAGTCACTGGCTAAGGATGTTTTGAAAAGTCAGTTCTGGATATAGAATAAAAATATGTCCACAGGTATACTAAATAATTATATTAATATTTATGGTGAGAGCATTAAAAACATGAGTTGATAAGCATGTAAATGCATGTCAGGTAAGGTATTTTCCCAAGCAGAAGGTTTGGACCAGCATCATTTAGAGTCTAAGAAAATAGATAATATGTTAAAATATGGGAAGATAAAGTTCAATATGCATTCTGAAATGTGTTTATTTCCTGAAGGTGGATCAATAAAATTGAAACTGGAAGACAGATTGTTATTTTCTATTGGTTAAGTACAGTATAATTAAAGAACTAGCTGATGAAACTCGGATGTATAAATAATAGAAAAGTGGCCCATTAAAAGGTGAACTTGATGATATAGTTAGGAAAGTTCAAAAATGGCCAAAAGCATGCACAGGCGGTTGGTTTCATTAGCCATAAGGGAAACAAATATTACAATCACAGTTAGATGCAATTTACTAACCCTTAGTATGGCTAAATTAAACCAATACTAGTGATATGAGACAATTCAAAATCTAAAATTACTTTGGTGAAAGCTATTAAATACTGCACCCCTTCAAACTAGCTTTGTAGTTTGTTAGGAAATCATACATAACATAACTAGCAAGTCCTTCTACTTTTATAGATTCATCCAAAGAAAATGAAAACCTATTTGCATAAAATCCTTACTCATAACTATTCATAGCAGCTTTATTATTTGTAGACTCAAATCATAAACAGCCCAAAGACACGTCAATGATAATATGGCTGCCTAAATCCTCCAGTATCCTTATTTCATAGCTTGAATATGAAATGTCCTGCACATGCTCATGTGTAACAGAATCTTCGATTTCCACCTCTTGACACTGTTTTAGGAAACTATCAAACCTTTGGAACATGGGCCTCTCTTACAAAAATGGGCCACTAAATCATCCTTATTTCTAGACTAACTTTCTCTGCTTCCAAATCTGGTTGCCGTGTGAGGAGCTCAGCTGCATGCTTCTGCTGCCATGGACTGTTTCACACTTACTGCCATGCCTTTCCCACCAGGACAGACTAAGCTCTTCTGAAAACATATGCCAAAATAAAACCTTACTTCCTTAAATTACTTCTGTCACAAAGTCTATCATAGCGTTGCGGGAAACTAAATCATGCACTGTTTAATATCAATCTTCAGTAAAAAGAAAAGTTCAAATGAAAATGAACTTTTCATTTGAACAACAATGTAAGTAAATATTAGAAAATGTATGCTAAGAAAAATAATTCAAGAAAGTTAGTATATTCTATACTATATCATGCATGTAAAGTTCAAAATTAGCTAAAACTACTCTATAAAACAGAATACATAAAATGTATTCCTAAAGGAATAATGGTTCACTGGACAAATGTCATCAGAACATTGTAGGCAAAGTTCTGTGTGATTTATTTATGTAAGTTTAATGTAAGTATAAAATTTCTACTCTATCAGGAATCAACTGAAAGCAATAACGTAGAAAAAGATACATATATTATGAGGCCCTTACAAAGGCTTCCAGATGACAGAGGATCAGATATTCAAATAGATATGATTGTGGTAATAATTAGTTCCTTTGGTAAGATTTTTGGGGCAGAACCAATAGTATTAGCAGAGAGATTTGCCATAGAATAAATGACAATAGAAAACCATCCTCAATGCTTTTTTGTCTCAGTGACTATAAAAATAAGATTTCTGGGAAGTGAAAAGAGAAACATAATAGGAAAACTATTTTTGGAAGAAATAACAAATCAAGCCTATTTAAATGTGTTTACTACAAAATACTTAAGTGGAACTGCCTAACAGAGAGTTATATATACAAATCAGTTGATAAGGACTTAGGGCTAGTACAGAGATAAGTATTTATCTGGTTTAAACATCAAAAGACTGGTTGAAATTACCAAGAAAAGGGCAATAAATAGAAAAGAAGTCCCAACCTGAGTCATGAGACTTCAATGTTTTAGAAGCAAGGGGTTATATGAAAAGCATTAAGGAATAAAGAAACGAGTGAATTGTATCACAGGAAGGAAAGCAAGAGTGTGTCCTTGGTGCTGAGTGATAAAATATAGGAAGAAGTAGCTGTGAGCTGGGCATGGGAGCACCCACTTTTGGTTCCAGCACCCTGGAGGCAGAGGTAAGCAGATCTCTGTGAGATCAAAGCCAACCTCTTTTACATAGTAAATGAGTTCCAGGTCAGCTGTTACAAGAAAGAAAAAAGAAGAGAGAGGAAGAGAGAGAGAGAGAGAGAGAGAGAGAGAGAGAGAGAGGAATGAAGGAAGGAAGGAAGGAAGGAAGGAAGGAAGGAAGGAAGGAAGGAAGGAAATAATATTTGATCATCAGGTCAAGCAATAATGAGCACCCCATTTATACTAGGGCGAAAGACGTTTCAATTTTTTTATTTAAAAAGGTATCAAAGAGGTAATCTTTGAAGGGTAGGGACAATTTTATATGAAAGAAAAATGATGAATTTGGCTAAGTACTTTGTATATTTCACAGAAATTAACATAATTTGAAATTTAAGTTTGTCATATATAAACCTGTAGTAATATCTGGGAAATATAGTTATCAGCTTAGTAAAATTTGGAGGATGGATGTCATCTCTGTAAGCGGGAATTACTTTTTTTTTTTATTT
>NW_008359214.1:3849450-3864913 GCF_000622305.1 Nannospalax galili
GGCTTTTTAGCTTTAAAGGACTTAAACACCTACCCTCTTCCGTGCTATTTCCTTTTTCTTATGTAATTCAGAATGCAAAAAAATTCATAACATCATCATTGGCATTATTCTTTGTATGAAAGAGACAAAATTGAAAATAGGAAATAGCCAAAATGCACATTTCCTGAGTGACTAAATATTCTATCACAGACACTTGTCCTTTGATGCCGCTGGATGAACAGTAGGCATATGCCCTTACCTGTCTGCAGTGGAGGATGAGAAATATATTATTTTGACTGAGATAATCATTGAATAGAACTTGGGATTTCTGTCTATGAAAGAAAAGGTGGAGGATATTTGGAAGGAATTAGAATTTCTGCTGTGATGTAGATAAAGGGACTTTAGGAAGGTTCACACAGAATCATTCTACAGCTTAACATGTTGCAGAAGGAGAAAGAAGTCCAAAATAGACGGGGTTCTTTTTTTCAAAAAAATTCTTTGAAATTTTGTTATTTTTCATACAATATAATTGGACTGTATTTAGATCCCCTCACCTATCTGCAATTCCCCTTATTGACCCTTACCAGATTTAATGTACTCTATCATATATATATATATATATATATATATATATATAAATTTGTGTCCCCATATATGGTTTAGTGTGGGTTCGTCCACTGGGGTCAGGATAACCTACCAAGAGTAACAGTCTTGAAAGAGATTGATCCTCCTCTTACCAGAAGCCATTGATTGTCAAAGTTCCTTAGGCAGGCTTGGGGTTTCTCCCCCACTTCCCTATGTCAATGCTGAGACTTCGTTTGGTTTGAGTTTGCATGGTGCCTTTACATGCTGTCAAAATTAGCATAAGTTAATATGAGTAGTTGGCCAGCTCTCTGGAAAACTATAGTTCTTGTCATTCATCACCTCTGGCCCTTACAATCTTTCCATCCCTATTCGCCAATGATTCCTGAGCCTTGAGAGGCAAGAGTTTGAAACAGATGTCTTACATATTGATCAACACCCTGAAGCTTATTGTTCTTTGCATGTTGGCCAGTTGTGGGTTTCTGTGCTAATCACCATCTGCTACATAAGGAAGCTTTTCTGATGATAGACGAGAGCTGGTTTAATCTATGGATATCGCAATAACTCATAAGATGGAATTTTAATTTATTAACTATTTCATAGAAAACTTGTATTTAGGATCTCCCCTATGCCTTGTGACCTGTCAAACTTCAGGTTCCTAACCCTGATATAGATGTCAGTTATGGACTCCATCCTTTGAAATTGAACTCAATTAGAAAACATTTGGTTACTTCCATATTATTTGTGCCACTACTGCACTGATGGGCATATCTTGCCAGGATAGATACTGCTGTAGTTCACAGGACTCACATCTGGGTAAAGTTGATGAATTTTTGTTTTTGTTTTGGTAGCATGCATAGCACCTTCCAGCACTAGGAAAGCTAGCCAGTAGAGATGAGGCTTTGATGTCAGTACCAGCCTGATTTCTTCCTCATATATGTAGTGCCTTCAATAATAGGTCTTACTCTGAAGTTCTGGTGTGTAACCAATAGCAGGGGGAATGGCCAAGATTTATGCAATGTCTGAGAAATAGCTTCTAGAAAGGGGATTCATTTCTGGCACTGGGGTTTTATTTCGTTAGCCTGCTCTCAAGTAGGGGAAATGTCCTCCTGTAGTAGGACAACTGTTATTAATCTCTTCATAATCTATATAATTTGAGTCTTCTGTAGTTGCAGCTTTCCTTATGACTTTTTCTAAAGGCCTTTAGTATCCTTCTACATTCTCCTACTCTACTCTGCCCTCCCATTTCCCACCCCATTTAATCCTTCTTACTTTATTACGCTGCCCCCTGCCTTTATATCACTGCGTTCTGCCATCCCTCCCAGAAATCTCCCCTCCTCCATAGTCATTTATTAGTTTTGTGACTTCTCTGGTCTTTCAAAGTGAGACATGTATATTTGGAATTTCAGGTATGAGAGATATAATGTGATGTTTGTATTTCTGGGTCTAGGTTACCTCACTCAGGATGATTGTTTCTAGTTGAATCCATTTACCTGTGTTTCTCATATTTTTCATTTTTAAGAGTTGAATAAAATTCCACTGCATATCTGTACCATATCTTAATTATCAATTTATCAGTTAATGGACATCTAAGCTGTTTCCAATTTCTGGCTGCTATGAAGAGGGTTTCAATGAACATGGATGGACAGGTATTTCTGTAATAGTGTATAGTCTTTTGGGAATACCCAAGAGCTATATGGATGGATTGTACGATCAAACAATTTTAGCTTTTTGAGAAACCTGGATACTGGTCGCCCTAGTGGCTGTACTAGTTTTTACTAGCAGCAGCAGTAGTAGATATGAGTTCCCCTTCCCTGGAATCCTAGCCAATCTTTGTCATTGTTTGTTTTATGGCTCTCAGCCATTCTGAGAGGGTGAAGGTGAAAACTCAAAGTGTATTTAATTTGCATTTCCATGCTAACTAAAGACACTGAGCATTTTAAAAGTATTTCTCAGTCATTCACATTTCATATTTAAAGAACTTCCTATTCAGTTCCTCGTCCAAATTTTTAGGTAGGTTGCTTTTTTGTTGTTTATCTCTTTTAGTTCTCTGTATATTCTAGATACTAACCCTCTGTCAGAGGTATAGCTGATAAGTTTTTTCCCACTCTGTTGTCTCTTCACTTGAATGCTGGTATCCTTAGATATATAGATTTGCAGTTTTATGCAGTCATATTGGGGACTTTTTTCATGTAAGGCTTAACATCAGATAATTACATTATGATACTAAGGAAAACAGACTGAACAATAATTTATGGGCCCAGCTTACTTCCACTGTGCAACTCTGATACCTACTTAAACACTACTTTAGAATCATATATATGTATGCTATATTTGGAGAAAGATGTACTATAGCCAATGGTTCATTCGTTAAAATATATTTATGATAATTATTATCAAATGTTTCCCTAATTATAAGAAATCTTTATATATTTGAATATATCATATTAACTTTCATATCTCAAAAATTAACACTTCAAAATTTAAACTCTTTTATTCTTTAGTCATTGTTTTATAATATTAGCAAGAAATGCATCTATCATTAAAAATATGTATTATGCACCTGTAAGGAGTGAGGTAAGGATACACTGATATATGAGGTAAGGATAAACTGATGAGCGAAGTAAACAGGAATATATATGTTTAATGATTTTAGGGAAAGCATGGAGGAGAGCCATTTGAAAAAGAAAATTTGTAATTCCATAGAGACCATACATACACCTAGTGCTATATAAAGATACCACAAAGGTTTGTGTGTTTGTTGTAATGTAGACATGCCTGGCTTTCTGCAACTAAAGATATTTAAGCTAAGATCTGAGGGACAAGTTTCAAATTCTGAACTTTAAAAATGATATAAAGACACTGGTAGGTGTGATGATGGTGGTGGCACGTGTGTGTGTATGTGTGTGTGTGGGGGGCGGTATTTTCCAGATGGCATGATGCATGCAGATAACAGAGGAGATAGGCAGATATACTGCTTTATCACTTTCTGACTTATTCCCTTGAAACAAGTTCTCTCACTGAACTTGGAGCTTGTGGTTTTCTTTTTTTTTTTTCAATTTGGTTAGAAGTCACCAAGTCCCAGTACCCTCCTGATTCCACCTGTCAGTCCTCCCTCAACCCCTGCAGTGGTAGATGAGATCATACCTGGTTTACATGTGGGTATTAGGGATCCTAAATCAGATGCTCACTGAATCACCCTAACCGTAAAGACATTGACTGATTCTAAATAAGAAAGCAATGTAATAAATCAATATTTCACAACAAATTATTATGAATGTGAATAAAGTGTAAGAAAAGCAGGTTAAAACATGACACCATTAGAAAACTTCTGACTGATAGGTAGAGTATCAGGAAAGAAGCCTAGATTGACAGTTGGCAAGGGATATGGGGCAAATGACCAGATAGAGTTGAAATTATAAGCCACAGGGATGGAAATGAATAGAAACTCTCCAAGTGATAGAGAGATCAGCAATGACAAAGGGCATGGATATTGAAAACATTTACATAATTAACATAGAACAGACACAATTATCTGCAATGGTGAGTTTAAATATAGCCAATTTCTAGATGAAATTAATCTAATGAAGAAGGGTAGTTAGTAGAATGAAGAGAAAAACCATATTGGATATAAAGGAGTTATACAACATTGAATAGTGATACTGAAAAAAATAGGAATATTCTTTATGTGCAGTGGAAGACTCTAAATCAAGTGCCAATATTCACTAGAAACAAGGTGGCTAGTATGTTCAAAATCGATCAGAATTAGGGGGAGCAAAAAGACAGTGACACAAAGGGCCTAATAATATGGATTTTTATCTGCATATTTGTATCAAACAAGGAGCAAAGTGGTTTAATTCTAAGTCTTCAAGGTTAAGTATGCTGACTAATAAAGAACAGGTTACATAAAAAAGTGAAAATTCACAACAAAGTTAAAAGATGTAATGATAATTTAATAATATGTAAAATAGGTTTTTGGAGAGGACTCTCTGCATGTAGACGACGAAGAACAGCAGCAGAAAAAAAATCATGAAGAAAAAAATAAGAGCCCTTCTGACATTCAATGACCAGAGAAAGAGTAACAATATGTACACATACATCTGTGAGGTCAGCTTCAAGATGTATGCTATTGGAACAATAGATGAGATTCAGAAATGTTCTGTGATGGTTAAGGGAATGATGGATATGCCACTGACATCACTCTCAACCCAGCTGACTGGACCAAATAACTAAGCAGTGTTTCATTCATGTCCACATGTGGTTGTTCAAGAAACATAATAAAGATAATGTTTCATCAAACAAGCTCTCTACATCGGCTCTTATGAACATTGTCCTCTCTCAAATCTAAAGTTAATTAATGTGGATGATTTTCAAATTTCTGATTTAACTGACGATGGTAAGTGTAAGCACACACACACAGAGAAATTAGGGGAGAATTTTAACTATTTAATTAAGGTGTCATGAGAAATCTGGAAAGGAAAGAGAGAAATAAAGCTACATAGGGATGAGTTCAAATCAGCAACATTTGTAAATAAATTCAGAGGAAGAAAAGCAACCAAGGAATTCTACACATTAAGTCATGCAAAGGATGAGTGTGTTGTGTACTTTGCTCTCACAAGTTTTCATAAAATTTCTAGTTGGAAGTGTTCCAAGTTACTCAGTTTAATCCTCTTTAGAGTATAAGTCTTAAGATTTGTACAGTGCATGTCATCAGTAATTATCATTTATAACTCAGAAAATATATTATCAAGATTTCTCTGAGTCATATGGTCAGTATAACTCAAGGATTTTCTATTAATGCTTGCTGTATTCATTATATTACTTAAAATATTCTTGCTCTAGTAGTATGCAAATATAAAAGCAACTCCTCATAACATCTGCTCAAATTTAGATCAAAGCTGAACAAGTTATAGATTCTTAAAGAAAGAGCTGCAATATAATTGTGTCATTTCCTACAAATCTGTGTGGAAGAGCTGCAACAAATACCCTCAATTATTAATATTGCTGTAGTGATGAAATAGTTTAGTCTTTACATAAGTTATTACTAACATGGCATTTTTTATATTTTAAATACTATATTTTGTATGAACTGTTTTCATTACAATATTTCAATTATAGTACAATTATTACATACAAAAATGTTTTTAATAAGTGCTGCGTATGTAACAAGCTGAGGACCTTTAAAGCTTTGTTGGAGATGCATCACTCATACAGTGAATTCATTTTAGAAAAAAACATGAAATATGAAGAATAGCTGTGTGTTACAGGTAGTGTATTGATTTCAAACAATGGTAAAAACAAAAATCAAATAAAAACATTTGGGAATACCTGATATTACAGCTGTTTTGAAATTCAGTACCTCTTTATGAAGAATGTCTTATTTTTACAAGTTGTAATCAAATTCATTAGTTACTTACTCAACCCTGGTGAGGAAAATACAAAGTAAATATTATTAATAAAGCCACGTGCTGGAGAGATGGCTCAGTGTTTAGAAGCACTTGCTTTTCTTCAAGAAGATTCAGGATTAGTCCTTCGCACTCATATCTAGTGACTCAAAACAGCTATAAATCCAGCTCCAGAGGAGCTGATATCCTCTTCTGGCCTCTGCAACACCAAGCAGGCTTACGACACATGTACCTTTATTCAGGCAAACAATCATTGACATAGAATAAAACTAAATTAAAAATAAAGCCAGTAAAATGATGTAAGCTTATAGAAAACATTTATACTTATTAGCTTTAATTTTTTTTTGTAGTTTCATGTTGTATAGAAATAAAGATACAATTAGTTAAACCTGGCCTCTGCAACACCAAGCAGGCTTATGACACATGTACCTTTATTCAGGCAAATAATCATTGACATAGAATAATACTAAATTAAAAATAAAGCCAGTAAAATGACGTAAGCTTATAGAAAACATTTATACTTATTAGCTTTAATTTTTTTTGTAGTTTCATGTTGTATAGAAATAAAGATACAATTAGTTAAACATGAGAATAGAATAGTTTGTATTGTTGTAAAGTCATGTAAATGAACACAGTACTAAGAAAATGGTGTGAATGCCATTTGCAGAATCTGACAGGCAGCATCATGTCACATTGTCATTTGGACCACATGTGTTTGTACTACTTAATAGCTGTGGGGAACAGCTATAAGAGCTGCTTAGAGAACTCAACAGTGGGAACCTTTCTGCTGCAAAACCTAAGAGCTGTTACCTTTTATTTGATTTTATTCATGAACACCTGTTGTAAGTACTTGCTACCTGCACTGTGGCTGCTAAAATTTGGATCACCATATGTGAACTATATGGGAAGGAATATAAGACTGGTGAACAAATGTGAATGGTAATATTGTTACTGCAGTTTCTTCTAAGTTTCCAAGCCTTGGAGAAAAAGAATGATATTCAACTTGGATAATAGACACCAAGACATCAGCCCTCATCAAATTGTAGTGTTTTAACTGATATGTATAAAGTAGTGAAAATAGTAATAATTGTAAAGATGAATTAAAATTATATTAAAAAATACTGATATTTAAATTCATATGCCACCTAGTCCATTTTTAAATTAACGCCATAATTTCTAAGAAACAGTTCTTGAATTATTTGCATTGTTTTGATAAGAAACTTGATAATGTCAAGAACTAAAAGCAGAGGATTTCATCATATTCTGTTTCAAAATACAAAGCTTGGTATCCTTATCAAATATTGTTATTTGATAATAAAGTCCCAGTAATAACCTGCACCTGGTCTGCCTTCCAGCTTTTAGAAGTCTACAGGAGAGATGGGCTGGTGGGTAATCAGTCAGGGGCAGGCTGTAGTTCCTGCTGGATTTGCTGTGCTATGGCCCATAGGGACTATATATTTTCTCTTGGTGATGGAGAGACCTCAAATATTGTATTATCTCTTACAGGGGCCTAGACTTTTCTATGGAGTCTTGTTTTATTTTCTCACGCCTGAAAAATGGAAGTACAACATTTGGGGAAATGTATGTATCACTTATATGGTCCGTAGTGATCTCAGAGTCTATGTAAGCTCAAGCTCTCTGGATGAATATCACAGAGCTTAATATCTGGCAGCAGAATAACTGGTTTATCTTGAAAGGGTAATAAGAAATGCTTCCATAGAAATATAGGAACATACTAAGCTCTTTTCTAAGTCTTATTACAATTTTATATTAGATTCAGGTAACATGCAATATCCTAATGACACACTTGGCCTTAATAATTGTTATTTCAATTGATGTGCTTACAATGATTGAGTAAATTCTCTATTTAACAACCAGTTGCCTCTATAGAATTACCTTAAAAAGGACTTACTTGTTTTTGTTTTATGCATATTAGTGTTGTACCACATGCATGCCTGGTACCAACAGAAACCAGAAGAGGGCATTGGATCACCTGCAACTGAAGTTACAGGCGGTTGTGAGAAGCCATGTGGATGTTGTGAACCAAACTGGCTACAAGAGTTAAGTGCTCTTAACTGATGAGCCATCTCTCAAGCCCCAGGATTTCTTTTCTGGATTTTATATATGCTATTTTATTTTGTTTTGTTACTTTGTTAATTTTATACATGCATGCTATATTTATATAATTTCCACCCTCCCCTTCTCCCCTCTAACTCTTCCTGTACTCTTCCCATTTTAACACTCATGACCTCTTATTTTATAATTATTATTACACATGTACACAGACAAATATATAGAGAGACAGCTTACTGAGTCTGCTTAGAGTTGCTCTTACACACATGCATTTAGGGCTAATTACTTGGGATTGGGTAGCATATCAGGGGGCTCACCTGAAGAAGACTGATTCTGCCTTTCTCAGCCTGTAGCATATTGTCTATGAATGGGGTCTTGTGAAATTTCCCTCATTCATTTTAGCATGTCAACTGATGTTGGAGTCAGGCAGGTCTTCTTTAAACAACTGTACTGTTGATATTTCATTGTTGTAGCTTCTCTGATATGTCTAAAATACACCATCTTCCAGCAGGCATCCAGGTCCTATGGCTCTAATAATCTTTTTGATCCCTTGTCTTCCATGTTACTTCAGTCTTAAGTGTAGAGGTTGAATTGGAAACATAGCAATTGGAGTTGGGTACCACCTTGTCACTTTGCATTTTGGCTAGTTGTGGATCTCTGCAGCAATCTCTGTGTGTTGCAGAAAGAAGCTTCTTTGATGAGTGATGAGAGTCATGCTTATCTGTGGGTATAAGTATCTAGAATACAGTGAGAAATTATATTGGTTTAGGAAAACGGCAAAAGTAGTTTTTCTTCTATAATCTATAACATGCCCAGTCATGGTAATTTAGCTTGCCTTACAGTACCAGGCATGAATTTCCTCTTGTTGACTAAACCTTAATTCTAATTAGAGAGCTGCTGGTAACAAGGTAAACGTGCCACTATTGCACCATTTTCTTGGCCAGTCATTCTTGTGGTTTCTAGTCTTTAAGGTAGGTAGATAATTGATAATTTTCTCTCTTATGACATTGTGTAGTTGTTTCCAATACTATGAGATGCTAGTCCTCAGGAAGGAGGTTTCCAGGTCATTTTCAGCTCAATTCCTCCAAGTCCTGTTTCTAAATTGTGTGGTGTCTTCAGCAATAGGTCTTACCTTCAAACCTTGGGAGACCCTCTAGGGCAACGGCAATAGCCTCTACTGTTTTGGGGGGTTCTCTTGGAGCACTGACCAGCAACTTGACGGGACTGGGGTTTTTGTTGTGTTTTGAGGGGAGTTTTATAACCTCATGTGGCATAACCATTTAAACTACATATTTATGTAAATAATACTATTTTAGTTTTTAAATTAAAATATATTTTATTACCATTTGTTTATGATTGTTATTTTAATACTAATTATAAGTCCATAATTATGCATTTATCAGTTTGCATTTCTAAAGGTAAAATGCATTGCTATATCCCACTTATAGTAAAGCTGATGGGAGTCTTTAAATAAGTGTGAAAGTCTAAGCTCCTCCATTGATCAAAACTGTAAGGGTCAGTGGGCTAGCCTGAATGCTGATTATTGAAAAGTAGGATTTTTAACTGAACATTTTTGGAAATACATTTTTATAGGATCCCTCCAGAATATTTATGCTTTATCCCAAGATCCTAACATGTATAATCAACTGCGACAAGCTCTTGAGGATGGGTTATTGTGGGATAGGACAGAAGGATGGTCAGGGAAGGCAGTTCTCTTTCCATGGAGGAATGTGCGTACTTGTTGCAGAGCACCAGAATGGGGGGGGGCACTCAGTTTCTGAATGCAGTGGACTGACTTGCCATAATGTTGGCTCTGCACTTTAAAAGTGGAACAGGTAGCAGATGGAACCCCATGTGTTAGAAACCGTTTTCTGAGATTATGATTTTTTTTCCCTGTTCCGAAAAGATCGCTATAATTACAAGCACTATGTTCGTTAGTTTTATGGAGAAAAATAATCCATGTATGTCAAAAAATATCCCTAATAATTTCATTTTGTTATTAAAACATGATGGCATTCCTGAAGATCCCAAAACACATTGATGACATTAATTTCAATTTTAATCCTTGAATATTATTTTCTGTTGAATTAATATAATTATTAAGCATAATAAAATACAAATATTCAGTTTGCTTGCTTAATTCAAAGTTTATTCATTGAAAGCTTGATGAAAATGGCCTTTGAACTGCCCAGATGGAAAAAAAAAATCTAAAGACAACATAAACAGAAGCAGAGAATGTTGGATAGAAATATTAAGGGAGATGTCTCTTAGATGGTCTGTTTCTAAAATAATGTAAATGTTGAAAGTTTTTTGAAATTATGACTAGCACATTTTCAGCTCAATATTTTCATTTATGTCATTACACTTTAGCAAATAATGTACACAAACCGCCAATGTTTTATTTGATATAATTGGTTTAAACATTAAAAATATAAAATCACATCATTTTTAAAATGATATATATCTATGTCTGTGCATGACTGCTTATCAAATTTTGCTAGATAATATTTTGAATTCTAAAAGAGCAAACACAAATTTCTAGGCCATTTTCCCAAAAGTGTCCCTCCAGATTATCTGCATCTGCATAGAGTTGAATAGTAATTCACTGAAGATATTCTTGTGAAATAAATATGAAGAATATGTCATGTTTTTCCCTGTTTTGAGATTTACAAGCTGAATTATTGTTTTAAATGCGCAGGATTAAACTGATAAAGATAGACCTTTTGTCTCTGAATGCATAAGTTTAATTTGGAAGCATTTTCTTAGGAACATCAATTAATAATTAAAGATCTAGGAAAAGCCAGGAATTGTGACACACACACCTTTAATCCCACCACTGGGGAGGCAGAGACAAGTGGATTTCAATGAGATCAAAGACAACCTTTTCTCCATAGCAAGATCCAGACCAGCTTGGGCTACAGAAAGATCCTGTCTCAAACCAAACCAAATCAAACAAAACAAAAACCAGATAAAAATAGATTTAGTGTTAAGAAAATTGACATGGAAATATCTTTTGGCATCAGTAAGATCACATTTATTTGTTTAATTTTTATATGTATGAGTATTTTTCCTGCATGAAAGTAAAACCTGCAGGGGTCATAAGAGAGCACTAGATGCCCTCGAACTGGAGCTTTGGATGATTAACTGCCATATGGGTGCTGGGAACTGAACCTGTGTCCTTTACAAGAGCAGCCAATGCTCTTATCTACTGATCCATCTCACAAACATCTAGTGTAGTATCTTTATTTTGGGAAAAATTCAAATGCATGATTTCTGAATTTCTCCTGATAGTATAAAACAAGTGCATTTTTGTTTTAAAGGGAAAAAAATGATTATGTAGGGGTGGTTCTTGAATAAATGTTACTTAAGTAAGTATAATCTTTATATATTTAAATTCAAAAGCATTCATTATTCACAAACTGTCAGTTGCTAACTTGACACACTTTGATAGAGCGAACCACAATTGAGGAATTTCCTCAGTTGGATTGGCCAGTGGCCATGTCTGTGGGGCATTTTGTTGATTGCTGAGTGATGTGGGAGGGCTGAGATGACCTGGGCAGGTCATCCTATATTGTAGAAGAAAGCAGACTGAGCATGGTTCAGAGGAGTAAGCCAGTAAGCACACTACCTCAATGGTCTGTGCTCCAGGTTCCTGCCCTGAGTTCTGGCCTTGGTTTCCCCTGATAATTGACTGAGCTGTAAGCCAAATTATTCCATTCCTTCCAGTCTTTGTTTTGATAGTATTTTTATCATAACAATAGAAAAAAATTAGGGCAGAATTTGATACCAGAGAGTGAGATATTGCTGTGATGGACCTGTCCATGTTTGTCTGGGAGAATTGTGGAGATTTTTGGAGCTTTGGCCTGGAAAAATGCTTGGACTTCAGTGAGCTGTGTTGCAGGAAATTGGAAGACAATCCTTATGGAGTGTAGACAATGGAGGCCTGCCTTCTGAAGGTTCAAAGGGAAGCACACAGTCTATCAGGACTGTTTGTGTGCTGTATTTTGAGTTAAGAATATTTGAAAGTGGGGCTGGAGAAATGGCTCAGCAGTTAAGAACACTGGCTGTTCTTGCAGAAGACGCAGGTTCAAATCCCAGTACCCACAAGGCAACTAACAACTGTCCATAACTCCAGTTCCAGGGGATCTGACAGCCTCTTCGGATTCTGAGGGCATTGCACAACACAAGTGCACTTACCTACATGCAGGCAATAAACACATACACATAAAATAAAATAATAAATAAAAAAATTTTAAAAGAATTTTTAAAAGTAAAACCTTTTATGCTTTACTGGAATTATTGATGCTGGTCATGAGTAACAAGAGGTCAGTATCACTGAGTGAAATCCGTTAAGTATTTCCTTAGGGTCAGTATACAGAAGCTGTGGTCAAGAGGAGGCCAAGGCTGCACAACAAACTGGCATTAGGACTTGGTAACATTTAAGAGTCTCCTACATGATACTGATTTACAAGGCATGAAGGGCCATGGCAAGCAGCTGAGGCTTGGCAATATGAGAGGCCAGAAGTGGCCATTGGTGAAGGTGCAGCCTCAGCTTCAGCGACCAACCACAGGCGTTCAAATCCCAGTACCCACAAGGCAACTAACAACTGTCCATAACTCCAGTTCCAGGGGATCTGACAGCCTCTTCGGATTCTGAGGGCATTGCACAACACAAGTGCACTTACCTACATGCAGGCAATAAACACATACACATAAAATAAAATAATAAATAAAAAAATTTTAAAAGAATTTTTAAAAGTAAAATCTTTTATGCTTTACTGGAATTATTGATGCTGGTCATGAGTAACAAGAGGTCAGTATCACTGAGTGAAATCCGTTAAGTATTTCCTTAGGGTCAGTATACAGAAGCTGTGGTCAAGAGGAGGCCAAGGCTGCACAACAAACTGGCATTAGGACTTGGTAACATTTAAGAGTCTCCTACATGATACTGATTTACAAGGCATGAAGGGCCATGGCAAGCAGCTGAGGCTTGGCAATATGAGAGGCCAGAAGTGGCCATTGGTGAAGGTGCAGCCTCAGCTTCAGCGACCAACCACAGGCTTGAAAGGATCATGGAGGGGATGTGAGACTTGGCACCATGTGAGACTAGGGATTCATTGAAGGTGCAGCCTCAGTTGTAATGGAGATCATAGTATACCGGAGATACTAGAACCATGGCATGAACACCAAAGGCAGTGGTAGGTGAGGAGTGGAGCCAGTTGGAGACTATGAGACAAGCTGTGTGTGCTGTGGATGGCAGAGGTGGGGAAGTGGGGCTGCCCGAGCATTTTGGAGCCCAGAATACCATGTGTGAATCCCAGATTTCTAACACTGAGCAACAGTGCTGAACTTCGATTTTATTTAAATGTGTCCAGTTCTTCCCTTTTGAAATAAGATGCTATGTAACACACACTTAAGAAAAAAATTTAAAGAGACTTGGAGCTTTTAAAGTATTTGAATTTTTAAAAAGGCTATGCTATTTTAAAGTTGTACTGTTCTATATTGTGATATTATCATCAACATCGTCTCTTGGAAACAAGAAATGGAAATGTTGTGGATTAATAGTGATGTGTCTGTGTGTAAAGCTGACAATGTGTCCATTATGCTGTGCAGCTTCATTTTACAACATGAGATACCTGTGTAGAGGGAACTTCAATTGAGAAATTTTCTCTATGGGAATGGCATGTGGCCAGGTTAATGGTGTGTTTTCTTGATTATTGAGTGATGTGGGAGAGCCCTGGGCCCAGCCCACTATTGGTGGCGCTAGCACTGTACAGATGGCCCTGTTTTGTATCAGAAAGAAGAGTGAGATGGTCTAGAGGAGCAAGCCAGTAAGCACCACCTCCATGGCCAGCTTTCGTTTCTGCTCTGAGTTGCTGTCTTGACTTCCCTTGATGATGGACTGTGAACTACAAGCTAAATAAATACTTTCTTTCCCATGTTGCTTCTGGTCAGTGTTTTTATCTCAGCAGTAGGATGTAAACTAGAACACACACTAGACTCTAACACTCATCATTTTAATGACTTCTTATTATTTTTTGATCCAAGAGATTTAGATGTTAAACACCTTCACTCTAAAGAATATACTTTATATGTAGTCATCTTTTAAAACCTGAAAATGCTGTTATTTGTTTAGATATGCTATCTGTATTATCCCTTAAAGGAGGCTTTATTGTATAGCCGAGAAGTTTCTAGGTGGCATATGGGTTTGGGTGTATAATTAGTGGAAGAAGTTGAGATAAATCTTCTTTACATTAAGAGTGCTATTACCCCACTCAGCATTTTTGTGTTCGTCTGCTAGTCAACCAGATGTGGTGTACAGTCAGAGGAGGAAAGTAAACCACTTATCCTATTAGCCTATAATGAGTACATTTCATGGAAATAAGCAAAAGAATTTGAATAGAAACCAAACTAAAATTACTGATATTTGCTTTATTTGCAATCCTCAGAAACTAAGAAAATACTTTCATTATTGAATTAATTTTCAGTTCAACAAACAGCTTATTCATTGTATTTATAGTGAACCTACTGACTTTAGGTATCAGTTTAAGCAAATGTTTTTCACGTTTATTTAATTTTTCCAAATACTGAAGTGTGGAATATTGGCTAATTCATACACATATGACTACTGAACAATTGAAAGGAAGCAACTGAAAATGAGATTCACTAAAAATTACTGCAACTATGATATTTTTGTAGACTTTATGAGAAATGTCCTGTTAAATTTGTCATTTTTTAATTCTTTGAGATATATCTTGCATATTGTAATACATCAAGTATGTAATCCACCAATATTAATCTTTATCATTCATGGGATTTCTAGAGATTTAATGTTATTGTCATTGTATTTATATTGCCTAGTTTTGCTATAACTGGTTATTGTGAGAATTGTGAAAAAAAAAGTTTCATCACTTCGTTTTATTTAACTTTCATTATTTCACCTATAAGCCAGAGTATTCATTTGAAAAGTAATGGTGATGACAGTAACATTTTGTCCTTATTTCATAAATAATAGCTTTTAGAAATTCATTCTTATATCCCAGAAAATCAACAAAGTACATGCTCATGCATATGTGAAGATATAGCCATGAATATGTGTATATACATATATATGTATATATAGAGTAAGTGACTGAGAGAGAAAAAGAAAACAGAGAAAGACAGAGTGAAGCACAAAATAGAGAAACAGAAAGATACAAAGTGAGGGAAAGATGCACAGGGTTTAGAGAATTTTCTCTTCTATGTGAGTATGTTATTCTGAAGCCCCAAAATGAATCAGAAGGCTGGGTATTAGATAAAATTTCATACTGCTGTTTTCAGACTGACTTTTTCTATTGAACATCGCTTTCTCCTCCTAAGAACTTATAAAGATTATTTGAGAAACCTATATTGTGAAGAATAATCTCTTTCTACTAATTTAAAAA
>NW_008359214.1:3865174-3878762 GCF_000622305.1 Nannospalax galili
AAAGTTCTCTGTGCTAATTGATACAAGAATAATGATCCTGAGTTTCAACGAATACATGATACACAGTATTACAGTCTTGTGCTGTGCGACATAAGAAGGCTTTGGTAGTAGAGAGAGGAGTGGTATCTCACCTCACAGAATCTCAGTCCTAGTGATTAATACATATGATCTGCGTAAGATCATATTCTTTATTACCCTTTTGCTACCAGAGTTAACATATGGCTTCACACAAGCTAGGTAAATGCCCTACCACTAAGCTTTATTCTCAATATCTCTTCCTTTTAAAAATAGTCATTTTTATTTTTATTATTTTGTATATATATATATATATATGTATATGTATATGTGTGACTATATACCACATGTGTGTGAGTGCCCACAGAGGCCAGAAGAGGGCATCAGCTTTCCTGGAGTTGTAGTTAAGTTGATTGTGAACTACCCAACATGGGTACTTGCAACAAATTCTAGACCTCTGAAAGATCTGGAATCATTCTTAACCTATGAATCATCACTCCAGCCCCAAACCTACTAATTTAATTATTAATCACATGAAATGAATACTTACTGTGTGAGTGCCCACAGAGGCCAGAAGAGGGCATCAGCTTTCCTGGAGTTGTAGTTAAGTTGATTGTGAACTACCCAACATGGGTACTTGCAACAAATTCTAGACCTCTGAAAGATCTGGAATCATTCTTAACCTATGAATCATCACTCCAGCCCCAAACCTACTAATTTAATTATTAATCACATGAAATGAATACTTACAGAATAAGAACTATAAATGTGTTTGATTAGACAACTGGGTACCATAGACTAGCCAAAATGATATATAAATGTGTTAATAGCTGATATTTTATTGTTTTAAGCTATAATATTAACACATTACCATATTTGCAGATAATTTTTAGCACAAATGAGTCATATCATTTAAAAAATATTTTATAGAATATATTATGAAAATGTACATTTTTGTATTTATATTTTTATCGTTGGTATTAAGGAATTCATTGGTTGTTAAAATCTGAAGACTTCTTCGGAAACATGAACAAGCATCTCCTCCTCCCATGTAGGCCACAAGTAAACCAAAGAAAATAGTCTACCCAAATCCATCATGGTGAATTGGTCAAGTAATTGGTATTACTTGCAAGAGCCAGGGTGCCTCCAAGGCATCAGCTT
The DNA here is from genome assembly GCF_000622305.1 of Nannospalax galili. Taxonomy (NCBI): domain Eukaryota; kingdom Metazoa; phylum Chordata; class Mammalia; order Rodentia; family Spalacidae; genus Nannospalax; species Nannospalax galili. Next base: position 3,866,351 of record NW_008359214.1, read on the forward strand.
CACTGAGAAGCCCACCTCAGCATGGGTAATGACTCAGGAATCTACAGACTCCCTCCTCAAATGCCAGGCAGCTCCACCAAACATTCGCTTGTCCCCCATCAATTATGCATTGCATTATGCAGTCTCAGGGAGGGCCTCGTGGATTTTGTAAGTTTTATGTGTTTTCAGAACCTAACTTTTACTGAAATTCCAATATTTTCCCTCTTCTCTCCAAAAGATGATTCAGTCTAGAGAAGATAGTTACAGAACACCAGCCTTAAATTCCTAGGATCTGACAGTAACAACAAAGTAATTTAGACAGTGCATTGTAAGCAATAAACTTCATTTTCATAGTTCTGGAAGCTAGAGGGTACAAGGCTAAGTGCTGTACATTTAAATTCTGGTAAGTTTCTTCTTCCTGGCTTGCAGCAAGGTAGCAGGCTAAGAAGAGAAAATGAGTGCGATTACATTAGAAATCAAATATCCTAACAGACATCTATACTCACCTTGTGAAGAGAAGCAAAAGACATTCATTTCTGGCACGAGTGGACATTCTCCAGTATAGATTGTATCACAAATATTTACAAATATGGATGACTGAAATCATGTCAGCCATCTTCTTTAAATAATGAAATTAAATGACAAAAGGAAACAGAAGAATTTGGGAAATTAATATGTGTGGCAATTTATTAAGGCACTATTGAATAGCCAGAAGTTCAAAGAAGAAATCCCAGGAAAATATTAGAAAATATATTGAAATGAAAGAAAATAAAAACAAAGCACTACAGCTCAGAGAGAAATTATACCTCTTAACATCATATTACAGACAACAATTTCGAACTGACCCTCTGTTTTTTTCCTTTTAGAAGAAGAAACAAGAAAGAAAACTCAAAGCAAATCATACACAAAGAAGAAAGCAATCAGAAACAACATCAGAGAAAACTATTCAACTAAATCATGATTTTCTGAAAATAATGGCTTTTTTGGATAAAGTACTTAGGGAACTTAAGAAAAACACAAGAAGGTCCGGAAGAGATCATGATGGTACAGTGGTTAAGTGTGCTTCCTGATCTTGCAGAAGATGCCGGCTCAGTTTCCAGCTCCCGCATGGTAGCTCATAACAATTTGTCTGTAACTCCATTTCCAGGGGATCTGCTGTCTTCTTCTGGCCTTCATGAGCACTGGCCAAACACATACATGCAGACAAACACACACCAAAATTAAATATAAAATCTTTAAAGAAAAAATAGGAAGAGAGCAAGATTTTTCAATTAAACAAAATGTAATTGAAAGTATGCATATTATTACCAAATTTACCAATGTTGAAATGATTATTGTACTTGTACATTAACAAATAAGATACAAGAAATTGGCAAATTGTGATGTTTATTATATTTGTTAGCCCTCATTAGTGAGAAAAAAATGTTTGCCCAATACTTTAAGAGATGTTTATTAATAGTCATGTTGCTCTGGATCTCTGATCCTGTGTTATGGTCAGAGGAAGATGATTCTGACCTGAAGAAAGAGGCAGAAAGTGACAAAAGAAGAGAGGAGAGAGAGAGAGAGAGAGAGAGAGAGAGAGAGAGAGAGAGAGAGAACACAAATTGCCTCAATAATCAGTAATGCTACTTACTTTTCCCAGGTCTCTTTAGCTACTCTTTCTGTTACTTCCCAAAGCACTACAGACTGATGACCAAGCTTACACATGAGACTTTAGTGGATGCTCCCAAATCACAGTGTAGCAGTGAGGGACTACTCACAGGAGTTAACATGGAATTAACTTCGGTTCCAAAAACAGAAGAATGAATCATGAACATGTGATATTACAATATCATATTATTTGACAATGAGGAAGAATTAAGTCCTATCATTTGCAGCAAAGTTAGTGTTAAGAGAAACAAGTTAAACACACAAAGATGAGCATTTCATGCTCTTCACCAAGTGTGAAAGCCTAAAAGAAAAAAAAAAGAAATTAAACCTGGTTGTATAACACTGATTACCAGAGTTTAGGAAGACGGGGTGGTTAAAGAGGATGAAGTGCAGTTGGACAGATGCACAAGGAAATAAAACACTTCGCTAGATGAAAGAACAAGCCCAGTGTTCTAAGCAAACTAAGGAAGCTATACAAATTATTTAAAATTCTATGATGACCTAGAAGAAAGGAGCTCAAAGTATCCAAATGTAGAGATATGCTAATGACCAGGAAATGCTACTTATCTTGATTCAATCAGTGTGTACTATAGAAAATAATAGAGAACATGGAGGGAGGACGTTTAAGGAGGTGGGTTTGGACCTGTCAGGAGAAACAGCAGCAGTTCTGAATAAAATCAAAATAATTAAATTCTCAAAGAATCATTTAAAATATTATTTCAAAAGATAAAAAAGAATATATGCTCTATACTACCATTTAAATAAACACAAGGACAAAAGAATGAATCACCAACCCAATAGTTACTAAACACCACAAAAATGAAAACCCTATCTCTGTCATATCCTTATACAAATGAAATTTCTTATTGTATGCTAAATATCCTTATATTTACAGACAAGTATACTGTATACCACTCATCAAAGGAGCTTCTTTTTGCACCAAATAGAGACTATTACAGAGTTCTGCAACTGGTTATAAACAGAAAATATATGCCTGAGAGATGCCCAGAACAAAATGACACATCTACGATGGAAATGCAAAACCTAAGGCTCATGGAAAATAGCAGAACAGGGTAGAGAGAATACTAATACATCCCTCAACTGTCACCAGCAAAGCGTCTTCATACAACAGAATATGATGCATACAGAAAGCCACAACTGGCCAAGTTTTAGAGAATAAGATATTTCAGAGTGTGTGTTCTTGTATAGGACTCCTATGTTAAACTTCACCCACACCCATGGCTCAGGGACCATTGGAGAATACAGGGCAGAAAAATTGTTAGAACCAGAGTTAGTGCATGAACATAAGGAAACAGAGGTTTTTAGGCCTCTGGGAACTTGCTTATATCAACTTGCAATAACGGTGGTAGCAAGCACAAAACCCATGAAAACTCCATCATACAAAAACCCAGAATAGAACTTGGGAAATGAGCAGCAGGTCCCAATCTTGTCTGAGGAACAATTGGCAACTGACTACTGTGTGGTGAGGGAGATTAAAGGGAGTGGCTCTAGATAGGCTGACTAGACACCAGTGAATGAACGTCCACTAAGGGGCATCTATGTACAAATGTTTGATGGGATAAGACCTAAAATATATGACAGAATGCATGCAATGTGGTGAGGAGTCTATGGGGGGCGTTGAAGGGGAAGATTAAGATTTATTATATGAAGTGCACGGAACTTAATAAAAATATTTTTAAAAATGATGCTTTAGCAGTTTCATCCTAAGTCTAAACAGTAAATCATGGGTGGGTTAAAAAATGTTGAAAGTCACTGAATCTGATTAATGTATACAGTAATATACAACAGTAAAGCAATAAATGAAATTGAATGTTTCACAAAATACTTAATGTCTTTAATTAGTATAAGGTCAGTACTCAAATCTTCTCAGTAAAGAAAAGTCTAAATCCAGATAACTTAATTCTTCAGTTCAACTAGGACTTTCCTTAATATGATAACAACATTTTCAAAACCCCATAGCCAACTTTACTTTCAATAAAAAATGAAGGTTTTCATATTGTTAAATTAAAGTTCAAATAAATAATGACTAGGCCTCTCCTCCTTTTTTTCCCCCAGCTAATTATTTATTGCTATCTTACCTTTTAGCCTACTCATCATATTTTAGAAGGATAAATAATATACAGATCTCTGAGTTTTCCTAAGTAGAAAAATCTGGTGATAGCTTTCAGCTGTTTATCTAACCATCTAAATTGTGCCTTTTAACTTGAAAGTTGACTTCATTAGTTCTGCTTCAGAAACGCAACACATGTTCTTCCAATTCCTTATTCTTTGCCACTCCATAGGTCCATCCATCTTTCTTCTACCCCACTCTACCCATCTCTAGTCTACCAACTGACTTCTGAGGGAGCTTTGTGGTAGTATCAATTAAAAAAAGTACTGTCGTACCCTTGAATTTCAAATGAAAATGATATAAAGCTCCTCAAACATTATTTTGCACTTTGAAATAGCTCATGCATTTGAATGGGTAGATTCAGTTAAGTACAAGTCTGGTTGGAACAATGAATTCTTGTGGGAATGAGGGACATTTTATCTGGTTATAGATTTTCAGATGTAAATGTTTCCACTTGCATTATTTCTATTATAAAAGCACGTAACTATGTAGAGTTACTATGTATAAACTTTTCTGGCATAAATTGATTTGGTGAGACACCAGCAAAAAAAAGAAAGGCTTTCTTTTAAGATCAGGTACAAGAAAATAATACCTGCTTTCAGTTCATGTTGGCTAGCAGTTATAGGTACTTCCTGCCTTGTGTAGGATCCCTAGGAACCATTTGGTTAAAAAAGAGAACTGACTCTTACAAATCCTCTGACCTTCACAAATATGCCATAGCATGTGTGGGCCACTGCACCCCCAATACATAAATAAATTTTATAAAGAGCAATGCCTACTTTCACCAATTCTATTCATCATGTGGGAAGTCCAGCAGAACAATGAGGCAAGTGAAAGAAATAAAATCCCTTCAATTTAGAAGGGAATGAAGTAAAACTATTATTGTAGAAAACACGGTTATGATTTGTCTAGTGGAAAATATGGTAAATGTTTATGACCTCAATATTTTGATAATGAATTTTTAGATTTGACATTAAAAGCATGAATTATGAAATCAGACTTTACAAAAGTAAACATTCTATTCACCAAGTGACATTATCAACAATATCAAATATAGCAAGTAGAATGACAAAGAATATTCCAAAACATATACTCACATGATTAGCTATCCAGAATATAAGAGTTAGTCAAATAACAACACCTCAGTGGAATGGGGCAAAGATCTTAGATGTACATCTCTCCAAAAAAGATATTCAAATGGCCAAAAGCATAGAATAATATAGTTAGTTATTATTATATTCAAGCTTCAAAAATACAGTGTTTTATCACTTTCTGCCAAAATGATGACCTTAATTAAGAAAATATAGGAATAGTTGTACATTGATGGCTGAAATATAAAATGATAAAGCCAATATGATAATCAACATGTAATTCCCCAAAGTTTAATCATTGAATTATTAAATGAACTTAGAAATATCATTCTTCTGCTAGATGTGGTGGCACATGCCTTTAATCCCAGCACTCAGGAGGCAGAGGCAGGGGGATCTCTGTGAATTCAAAGCCAGCCTGGTCTACATAGTGAGTCCCGGGACAGCTGGGGCTACAGGGAGACCCTGTCTCAAAAAGACCAAAAAAAAAAAAAAAAAAAAAAAAAAAAATTTTCTTTATCAATACAAAGAAAAGCTTATGTACAAATAGGAGATTTTACAGTTATAATTATGGCAGCATCAGTTATCACCGCCAAATGTAAAAGCAGCATAAATGCCTGTAAACAAATGAATATATGGTAAACATAATATATAGCTAGACTGTATATTTTTAGACTATACATACATTTGAGTCTATACATTATGTATAGCTAGACTTGATTTTCTTCCTGAATTTCACATAGTGCTGGTTCAATATTTTGTATGACATACATATTGCTCAACATCATGGAAGCCAATATTAAAACACAGCTAAAGTTTGGAAACAATGAAAGCAATGCAAAAAATTTAAAATGTCTTTCTTTATGGTACTGTATTAGAACAAATTATATTACAATTCTAAAAATATTACAGTTCCTGCTTACACTTCGTATTCATTAAAATAGACTTTCTCAAAGATGTATATTATAATATTATTATACTATTTTTACAAGGTATTTGTATTCATTATTTAGAAAATTTAGTAACTAATGATACACTGGACTAAAATTAGCTTTCCCTTTTCATCATAAAATGTCCACACTAAAGATAATTAGGTATCACATTATAATTTGATTGTAATTTGTATATCAATTAACTAATGTTTATTTTTGTACCAGAATTGTCCATGAAGTTACTGGGGAAGAAAATAGGCTAATAAATTTAGCATGTCTGTTTTAGGAACTAAATCCTACTGCTTCAATTATGCTGTTTCTCTACTATGAAATCAGTGCTATCCTTAAAGCTACACTGATGTCCACTGGGAACTTATCTTTCTGTGTTACATGCTTTGCAAGACTGACCTGAATCAAAGTTAATTTGTGTGTCAGTTTCATATAGTAAAGAATAGAAATGCACCCCAAACCACTTTTACAATATTAATTTTTATTAGAATTAGATATTACTAACTAGAATTCTATCCCAGAGCTTTGGCCATTTTTGTAAAAAAGAAAAGTTGTTGTTTTTCCCATACTTAGTTTTCTTTGTTTGTTTTTCTGGTAGGCTAGCCCTGAACCATGGCAGCTGTCCATTTGGAGTTCTCATGAGCCAGCCTTTGTTACCTGTTTCAAGGTGTAAGCTCATCTCTTAAGCCCTCAGAAACAGAGTAAGGAAGAACCCCTTACTACTGCAAAAGCAAAACAGCTTCCACAACAGAAGCTGATAGAGTTAGACATGCTGAATTACTCATTACCATCACTTAATAATAACAAATTTATAATCTTTATGCAGCTGAAATTTTCTTCTGTCAAAACAGCCACCAGACACCATTAACATTTTAAAGAAACTTGTTCAAAAACATTAAAATAGGTTTCATATTGCTTTATGTGTAATTCTTCAGAACTGTATTCCAGGTTCAATGTGAGCTATATTTTCTTCTTAGAAAAGAAAATGACCTGAAGAACTTCAGTTAGTAATTTGAATTACATGAAGGTTATAACTAGAGAAGAGGCAACATTGTGAAGATTTGTATACTTTGATTTGTATACTTTGAATATATAAATATCCTGTGATTATAATGCTAATTGGAAATAGAGATTAAATAGCCTCATTCTAAGATTCTTAACACCATCATATTATGTGCAATTCAGCATTTGTCATGGACATTTACATGCCTCTAGTTTTATGGGAACATCATATTATTCTTCCCCAAACCAAGCTATGGTTTCCATCAACTCAGAAGCATCTGGAACAGTGCTGTATATTCGAATACATCCATACTCCTTTTATCTTTCAAAGAAAGTTCATGTTCATTCTAGGCTCTAGGAAAAATTTATTAAGAAAATTTAGTATTTTCCTTTCAAATGGCTCACAGTCTACTGGTATTTACTTACACAAAAGGGCTTTGGAGATTGTCCATAGTGGGAATATATGAAAGAAAAGGAATATGTTGTTGGAGGATAAGGGAAAATAAGTAACATTAAAAGTATATTTTTGTAGGATTTTTTTGTAATATTAAAAGAAGCACAAGAGTGAAGACAAGGTAAGTTCATGCGAAGGACAGTATCTTGAAAGACTACATGGTTCAGTGAGAGGAATAGGCTTTTTAAAATTTTTATTCATTATTTATATTTTGTGTGTATGCATGTATTGCCTGCATGTAGGTAAGTGCACCCATGTCATGCAATGCCCATGGAGGTCAGAAGAGGCTGTCAGATACTGGAGTTACGGACAGTGGTTAGCTGCTATGTGGGTACTGGGATTCAAACCTGGGACTTCTGCAAGAACAACCAGTGTTCTTAACCTCTGAGCCATCTCTCCAGCCCTAGAATAGGCATTTAATAGTGATGGTTATTGAGGTCTATAGCATACACCAATTAGGATGGACGAAACATTACTGCTGGGATGTAAAGACCCTATTACCTTTGGAAAGAATTTGGATTTAATTTATGTTAAAGTGCTTTCAAATATTTTGTGCACACAGACACACCAGAACAATACTGATGTTACCATTTGAGGTAGAACTTAGAAGCCAAATGTGTATTTAGCTGTGTTTAAAATATAAAATTATGGGGCTGGAGAGATGACTCAGTAGTTAAGAGAACTGGCTTCTCTTGTAGAGGACCCAGGTTTGATTCCCAGCATCCACATGGCAACTAACAACCATTCATAACTCCAGTTCCAGGGAATCTGTCACCCTTTCTGGTGTCCGTCAGCATTACACAACATAGTTGCACTTTCATACATGAAGTCAATATTTTCATACACATAAAAATGATAAGTAAAATATTTTAAAATGGTGTGAGAGGGACTGGAGAGTTGGCTCCGTGGTTAAGAGCATTTTTTGCTTTTGCAGAGGTCCTGGGTTTAATTCCAGCACTCACATGGCAGCTAACAACTATCAAGTTCCAAAGGATCTGATTCCCTCTCCAAACTGCTGTGGGCATTGCATGATATGGGTGCATTTAAATGCATGCATGCAAGTAATACACTCATACACATAAAATAAAAAAAATTTAAAAATTTTATAAAAGGGGACCTAGAGGTATGGCTCCATGGTTAAGACCAGTGGGTGTTCTTGCAGAAGACCCAGGTTTGCATCACAGTACCCTCATGATGTCTAACAGCTGTCTGTAACACTAGTTCCAAGAGATCTGATGCCCTCACCCTGCAAAACATTTTGTTTTACCCAGCTTCCTTCCATGATACAAAGTTTTTGTCTCAGAGGAAATTGCTACACAGCTCTCCACCCCTTCCTACAGCTTTTGCATTCTTTCCACACCCTCTTCTACAGTGGTCCCTGTGCCAGAGTGGGGTAATATAAGCAACCATCTAAAGCTAAGTATTAGCTCACTATTCCACAGTAATAATCACTTGTTCTTTGGAGCTTTACAGTTGGTTATTAGTCTTTAGGTTACACTATCATTTGCAAAGGATGTTTTTTCCCTTAAGATTGAGACTTACCACCTAATTCCCACTTTTATGTTGCAGTTTTGCCTGACTTGAATTTGAAAGGGTCTTGTTCGTGCTGTTACAATTGCTGTGAGTTCATATGAGTAACTTGCCATCTGTTTGGTCATCATCCAATACCTCTTGTTCTTACCCAATGGTCCCAAGTCTCAGGTGACAGAAATTTGATACAGGTCCTATTCAAGGGTAAATACTCTGCAATCTGTTACTCTCTTTACTTTGGCCAATTGTTTTCTGGGGCAATCACCACCTGCTGCAAGAGGAAGCTTTGCTGGTGAGAGTTGAAAGACACATTTATGGTCTTTCTTTTCCCATTTTGCTGTATTCCCTGAGCCTTAGGTGTAGAGCTTTGTAGCTGTGTCACTTGGGGCATCTCAAAAACACTTATTCTCTGCATTTACCAGTTGTGGACCTCTGTAACAGTCTCCATTTGTTCCCAAAGACACTTCTTTGATGAGTGGTGAGAGGTACCCTTGTCTGTAAATATAAGGATACTTGTTTAGAATATAGTAAGAAATTACAGTGGTCCACGGATTTGACAAAAGTAGGTTTTTCTCTAGAGTCTGTACCTTCTCCAGATATGTGTACTTGGCTATGTTTACAGAACCACACATAAGTTCCCACCAAGGGAACAGGCCTTAAGTCCAATTTGATAGTTGTTTATTACTCCCAAGATACAAATGTCACTACTGTACCAATAAAGATTATTTGCTGGACCAGCCAGTCATTGTTAGGGTTTATATACTTTACAGCTGGATGATATCATTGATTGGCTTTCTCCCTTGGCAGTTTTCATGTATCTTGTGGTACTATGGGAGCTAGTCTTCAGAAAGGAGGCTTCCAGGTCAGTTTCAGCTAAATTGCTCCAAGCCCTGTGTGGCATACAATTAGCACATTAGCAACATTTTTATGATTTATGGAGCCTCAAGTGCTCCCCTGGCCAACAATTAGTAGAGAAGTATTTCAACTCTGGCACTGGGATATTTATTTAACAATCTTAGGGCATCTGGGAGTGTCCTCTTCCATCCATGTAGGATAACCTTTGGAGCTATTGGTTCAATTACTGGTGATGGCTGAGTGGCTTTAAAAAATACTCGTCCTAGGACAGCCTGCACGTTATTACTATTGGGGCTTGAAAACACTATACCATGTTGCTGTGAATATGCATGCCGCTTTTGTAGAGTTTGATTCTATGCTACACCAGAAAGAGGCTTAGCTAGAGGGCCTTCAATCCAAACCTTTATTGGAAAATGTGTTTTTATAGTTAATAAGCTGGCTATAGTTATGGATTCTACCTGTTGCAATGCTTTCTAAAGCTAACAGTTGCTATTCTAGTGCTATATACTGAGATTCTGCGCATTTGTCCAACAGTGAGATCAAAAATATATTGGAACCATTTACTCAGTATTTTTTTTTCATAGCCTCCTGGCTCTAATCTTTGAATTTTTGGTGACTTCTAACAATAAGGGACACTGGGATAAGTGGGGCTCACAGCTGTTTAGCCTGTCCTACAAGTATGTCAGCCTGCTCAAAACCCTCTTGAGCCTTTTATTTCCAATCCCACACAGCACCATATTTATCAAGTTATACATAGGATGGGCAACTTAAGCGAGATGAGTTATAGAAGTTCTCCAGCACCCTTAGAGCACCCCAAATACCTGCAGCTATTTTACATTTACAGACACAAGTTGTTGTAGGAGTTTTTAAAATAACATTATCAGGCATTATACATGTCTTATGGGACTATCATACTCCCCAAAATTTTACAGTTGTGCCTGGCCCTTGAACCTTGTGTGTATTGGTTTCTCATTTTCATTCCTTTAGATTCATCTGCTTGTCTTTTAGTTGCTTTTCCAGTTCTGTAAAATATTTGGAGCTTAGCATTACAGCATCTATATACTGAAACCTTTTTATACAGGGAAGGCAGGATGATAAAGCAAGGTCCCAAGACACTATCCTATGACAAACAGTGGGACTATGAAGGTAGTCTCGTGAGAGTACTGTTAAAGTCCACTGTTCATCATTCAAGTATATACACGTTGGTCTTGGCATTCAGCAGCTAAGAAAATACTAAAATTAATGCATCGGCAAGGTCTAATATAGTGTGGAAAGACCCCATTACTTCTAACAGTTTTTCAATCAATAGAGCAATGTTGGATACAATAGTGTGGATGGAGAAAGCAATTTACTTAGATCATTTTAATCTATGCTCATTCTCCAGGAGCCATCTGGCTTCTCCAAAGACCATACTGTACTATTGAAAGGGCTCTGGACTGGGTGAATAATGTCTACTGTCTAGGTCCTTGATGGTTTTTGTGATTTCATTAGATATCCCAGGCAGTGTATATTGTATATTTACCACTCTACCAAGAGTAGTTTTGTTCAGCTGCACATGACTGGCTGTATGGTCCAATGATGTATGCAGAGTGTGTACCAACAATATCTCTACCCTCAAAATGTTCTCCTGTAGTAGAGAAATGCATATTATATGTTCTTGAGGGAGCAAAGTGCCCACTCCTAAGATAAACATAGCTCTTCTTATTCACATTTCATTTTCCTTTTGAATCCCCAGTCTTAAGAAATGGCAAATCAATGGATCCTGAGAGAAAAAGAGAATCAGTTTTCTCCAGGGATAAGCCCCATCATAGATTATCTAATCCTGAATGGTCAGCCCTAATTGTATGTACATATGAGCAACACTAAATCCATCCAGTAGGCTGTGAGGTGTGTGTGTGTGTGTGTGTGTGTGTGTGTGGTGTGGTGTAAAAGTAATAATTAAGTGAAAGTCGTGAACTTGAGAGGGAATGGGAGGATACAGGTGAAGCTGGAGGGGTTCTAGGGAGAGCAAGAATTGATGAAAATACAGTATTCATGTAGGAGAGTCTCAAAAAAGTTAAAATGAATTTAAGCTAGGTGTTCTGGCAAATGCCTACTATCCCAATATTTGGGAGGAAGAGGCAGGAAGATCTGTGTGAGCTCAAGGGTAGTCTGAACTCTGTAAAGACTTACTGTGCTGGTAAGAGCTTCACAGTAAGAGCTGCTTAACATAAAACAGTAAGACCTATGTATGCTCATGCCAGAGAAAATCCTGGTCAGTAGGACTAGAAACTCCAAACACAGCCGAGGAACTACTGGAAACTGATAGTTGCTGGGAGACAGAAAGAACATTTCTTTTCAGGATATGATGCCAGTTAGGTTGATCAGGCTGTAGGTAATGGACCTAAACCCAAGAACATTTGAGAATGCATATTTGACTTGATATATCCTAAGAAATAAAAGAGCACATGAAGTCTGGTGGGAGAGGATGTGGAGGTGGATAAGGGGGAGGTTGTCTGAGTATGATTAAAGTATAGCATGTGAAATTTTCAAAGAATTTATAAAATAAATTTTCAATTTAATTAAATTAAAATTTAAAATTAACTTGCAAACATGAGCAATATTTAGAAATCAGGGAAAATGCTAGCACTAAATACAGTAATAAAATGTCAATATTTTAAGGAAGATATTTTAAAGACACATTAAACTCTGTATTTGTGCTTAACTTCAATTACCTCTATGACCATCAACCAACAGTGTGGAGAACTCTTAAAAAACTAAAAATGAACCTACCATATGACCC
>NW_008359214.1:3878986-3933150 GCF_000622305.1 Nannospalax galili
GTAAATGGATCTAGAAACTGTTATACTAAGTGAAGTAACAGAGACTCAGAAAAACAAATGACGTATGTTCTCCCTCTTATGTGGGTCCTAGCACAAAATCCTTTTAAATCCCAGGTCCTTTTAAAAAGATGATGCTACACAGCAGTCCCTTCTACATTAAATAACTACCATCATCACGAAGTCAGCTGAGACTGATTGCTAAACATTGTCACAATTGGGCTTGTTGATGGTTGTTCTCATTCATTAAAGGAAGAGCCAAGCAGGGTCATTGGACCTCACCACATTATACAGCCACTCTACCCAGCCAACTTAATGTAATTTGACCCTAATCACACATGTCCTCCTGGATTTGGGGAGAGCTAAAGTATACAATCTGGGGAAGGCTAGGAAGAAAAGCCATGACCGGTGCTGAGTAATGGCTTTCCAGTGTGCATACCTTTCGGGTCACACACATACCTCAGCAACCCCTCAGTTATGTCTGTAAGTGAGCTCAATAAATTCATTGGTTCCCCAGTAAAACTTTAATCAAACATTGGCTTGACACTAGAACCTTAAAAGGACATAAGCATTGCTTAGCATCCCCAGAATAGGAAGTTTCACAACAAATGGAAAATTTATTTGTTAATGCCATTAGATCTCATAATTATTTAAAAAAAAATGAGAATGTAAAAGATGTTAAAAGGATATGGGAATAGAGACATTTTCCAAAATAGAAAAAAATGGGAAATCCTAAGCAAGTGATGAAGGTTTTTTTAGGTTTGTTATATATAAAGGATGAGACAAAAATAATATACACATAATCTTAAAATTTCTGTGGTCATACTTTACTCAGCTAGTTTAAGGAACGAAATATAAATCTAGTCAATGTTTTTCTGAGAATATTTGGTTCTTTACCTAAGCCTTATCTACATAGCACATGATAAGAGTATCAGACTGGTAGAATTAATCTTTTTGGATGTTTACCAGCCATACTTTATGGTCTATACTAATGTGGCCAGAGGGACTTAAAGGACAGTTTTAGCCCCTCACCCTCCAAGGTCGAACAAGTTCCAGGGGACTGTGGAACATTTCTCAAAATGTACTGTAACTGTGGTGAGTCACCTGTCCTCTTGTTCAGCGATGATATGGAGACCCCACCAGATGGACTTGAACCATTGTCCAGTCAGAGGAAACATCTCATTCCTGCTTCCAAGTGAAGCCAGACATAGTTGAACAGGACCTTTGACTTATCTTCACATAGATGGAACTGGTAAAAGGAAGGAGCCAGGAGCTCCTCCCAAACTCACGTGACCTCTGAGGAACAGATCCTCAAATGACCATAAGTGTAAAAATTAATTGATTTATTTGGGCCAACTGTATGGTCTTAAACACCCAAATGAAAAGTATAACCAAAGAGTAAAGTCATCAGTATACTTCTTTAAGAGTTCAAGGGATTGTACTTCCCATACATTAGGCTTAAGTCTACATAAAAAGTTATTTAGATAATTATTTCTCATTGATGATTTTGTCCTTAACCAGAAAGTGCTGCTCAGATGTAAGACTCGAAATCTTGATCTCCAATTCTGTAGTGCCCACCTGTAGCTAAGGTAGACAATCAGCTATTGTTCTAAAATGGTGGATAAATTTGTATTCTCCCCCTATTTAGAAGCCTTTGAAAGGGAACGGACACTGATCCTAACTACTCCAAGAGCTATCAAAATACCTGAAAGCAAATCCTGACTCCATCACTCTAGATTCCAGCCTTGGAAGTGAAAGAAAAATGGGGAAGAACCCAATAGAAAGGATGCTTTTAGAAGCCCTTGTCAAGAAATTCCAATGGACTCTCATATGAACAGTTGAATATTGCCCCTAGAACTTGTAATGCTAATTACTCTTGCCTTTACTGCTCCTTCACGCCTTCCATTCATGATTCAAGGACTTTCTTTTTCCCTTAGCAATAAGAGTTATGCAATTTGGGCATCTTTAAATAGACCCACTGAAGGGGTACTCCAATTGCCTCACCCTGCCTCCCTGTTCATAATGAAAGAAGACAGAGTGGTCTGAGTCCTTATTTCCTATTGGCAGTTTGGGTAACCCCTTCAGAGTTTGGTGTGATAAGAATAGGAGGTAGGAATTGTCTAAGCAGTTAGGGTAAAAAGACCCCAAAGAAATGTAGACAGTTTCTTGGCTAAAAGTCAAAATGTTCTTCAGCCTCTTAGCAACATAGTCTGTTCCAAAGATCAAATATGTCAAAAGTAGTTGGGAGCTCTTATCTAATCCCTAAAGTAATTTAGGATTACCTCTTCCTCTTCAGAGGGGGGAATATTAGAGTACCCAAAAGCCCCATAAAAATAAATAAATGAAAGAAAGAAACAGAAAAAAAGTGATGGGGAGATATGTGAGGAGTTGGAGGGGAAGGAATGGGCATGGATTTGATCAAAACACCTTATATGCATGTATGAAATTATTAACAAAGTTTTTGTAAAAGTTAAAAAGAATTGTTAGGAAATAAATTTTTTTCATAGTTCTTGCAATGGAAAGAAAAGTCATATTTACTACCTGCATGGTTAGTATCATAATTTGTCCTAAACTCTTCTCATTTATTTTTTCATCAATTGATTTCTTTGCAAAAATAAAATCGGAAACAATTCTTTGGAGAGAAATATTTGAAGTTAAGGTGTTGTTAGTAAACATATTTGAATGAACACTAAAAAAAATTGCTGATTGAACTGAAATATGTTAATAATTGATTAAATGTTAGTGGGATGATGGAAGAAAGTGTAATGGTTCCCTGTTTTGAATTATTTATGTTTATTCTAAAATCATAATTGTTATTTGTACTTTATGTTTACTATGAAACTAAAATAATGCTGTTAGATAAGGGTAATAGCTACAGTTGACCAATAAAGGGACAATAAAGGGTAAATACATGTTCCAAAATCCTCTCTCTAGTCAGTCAACCATGTCCCATGTTATGTACACATGAAGAAGGAGGTTTGAACATTAAATATGTGTTTGTCAGTGGAATTTCACACTTTCAGAAATTGTCTTTGCTATAAAGGCATAAGACAGGAAGAGTGAAGGAAATTCAAGTGCAAAGTGAGAGATAACTTTCTCTCAAATCCTCTTCCTGACCATCCCTGTAATAGAAAATTAAAGGATGCTTCTTGGCTATATGCAAGCTAATGCTTCAACAATTCCCTGTCCATAACTTACCTCCTTCATCAGTTTGCCATATTAATTTTCTTCCTGAGTAATTTTTATTTCATTGTATTTGTGATTATTTTCACCTCATTATATATGATTGAATGCCTAATGTTTCCCAGTATAAATTTGTTCAGATAATAGGCATAATATAGTTGATGAATATTAATTGAAGCAATGATAATATTTGTACATTGGACATTAAAATCTTCACATTTCAATTCTCACAATGTTTTCATTATAGTATCAGTCCAGTAATATTTAATTTTCACATGTCATATTTTCTTATCATTTTTGTTTTGTTATTTTTCTCTGATATCTTTGTAATATGAAAGCTACAAACAACATATTTATTAGTAGTAAGAATATTAAGAGGAAAGCAACTGTAAAATGTGACATTAAAATAGCCATAGTCCTAGTGATTCATCAAGTAAAATGAAAACCTCTACAGGTAATTAAGAGTGATCAGATGATTTCTCCATCTGTTCAAGGAACACGAAGTCCCTACTCTGCAGGAAGCACTTGTTCTACTTCTGCTCTTCCAGGAACTTACATTTTATACAGTGAAAGGCAAAATTAGCATGGTAAGTTTAGAAACGCTGATAAATTTCTTATATTCATCATCAGTCATTGTTATTCCATGATCACAAGTAATTAAATGCCTGCTTCTATTAGCACTTAATTATCTAGGGTAATGAAGAGATAAACAGTAACAGGTTGTCAGCAAATTAATGTACATCAAATATGTCTACCTTTCTCTTTTTCATTATCACAAAACTATTCTAAGACATCTTCATATCTCCTCTAATGAAATATTTGATGTCACCTTTCCAATCTCTTGTCAAAAAGATAGTGCAGGGGAAAAGTTATGTAAGCATACTTGTTTATATAAATATGAAGAACACAATCATGAAACATTGGTAAATCAGATTTCATTAATTTGGACAAATATAACTGTTTATTGTAACGTGCTAAAAAAGTCACAGTCTATACAAGACATTTCCATTTTCAAATGTTCTGAAAAAATTCTAATATAAAATGTTAGTTTTTAAAGAAATTCTGTGCAATATTTTAAAATGCATATTTTAAGGAGAAAAACCAATCAATGATCCAACCACACTTTAACCACACTAATAACCACAACCATGACTGGAGCAGCAAACTATCTCTATTGTTGCAGTAGTGGTACTTTTATCTTGTGGTAATCAACAGTAATATAATAGGACTTAAGGCTATGTTTTAGTTACTTTTCTGTTGCTGTGATAAAACACTGTGACCATGGGAACTTACAGGAAGAAGAGTTTATTAGAGCTTACTGTTCCAGATTCCAGAGGAATTAAAGTACATCATAGCGGGGAGACATAGTGACAGGAGGTTGCTGGAGAAGGAGTAGACAGTTAAGCATTCACATCTCAAGCAATCACAGGAAGCAGAGAAGAGTGGAAATCTGACAAAGCTTAAGAACTCTCTAAGCCTACACCCAATGACATGCTTCTTCTAGTAAAGCCATACTTTCTAAGACCTTCCAAAACAAAGCAACAAATTGGGAACAAAATGTTCAAATACTTGGAGCTTATCGGGTACAGTCTCAATCAAACCACCACATTCTATTATTCCTGACCTTCATAGGCTCATAACCTTATAAAATGCAAAATTAATTAATATGCTTTTAAAAGTCCCTGTAGTCTTTACCAGTCTCAATACTATTAAAATACCAGAGTTCAGTCTATTCTGAGACTCAGGACAATCTCTTAACTGAAAATCCCAGTAAAAATTAAAAGACAAACTACATACTACCAATACACAATGGAACAAAATACACATTCCCATTCCAAAAGGGATGAATGGGAGCATATCCAGGAAATACCAGATCAAAACAAGACAGAAAATCAGAAGGGCAAAAAACAAATCCACAACTCCCGATCAGACTTCTGGGATTTCCGTTTAGATAGCTTAGCTCATTCAGTTTTGCTGCATGCCACATACACTTCTTTTGGGGGCTTGTGCCACTCCCCATATGCACCTGTCTTTGAGGAAGATTTCTCATGGCTCTGACATCTCCAAGGTCTTATTGGGGCCAACCAAGCTTCACCTTCACAAGTTTACACAATGACCTGTCAGAACTTTGTGCAGGGACACCACTGCTGCATGCTTCTAGTTTGGCTGCCATCCTTGGATGTACTTTGGCCCACTTCATTCCCTTTACCAGCAGCTTCTCTAGGATATCATTTTCAAGGACTAGAAAACACCTCTAGCATTTTCCTTTCACAAGTTGGAGGCTTAGCTGGGTGTCATCTTGCTCTGAAGGTACTCTTTCCATTGTTTAATCTTGTTATCAAAGGGAGCTTCTCCTTTAGCAGATGTCTTGGGGCCAAAATTAATCTTCCTAGTGCTCCTTTTCAATTCAAACTGTACATTCTGCAGCTCTTTGTGACCCATTTCTTTTTTTCACTGTTAATCTGTGTAATATTCACCATTAATATTAACTCCACTATTTCTAGTTAGATTGCCTAAATTAGTCCATTACTTATCAAACTAGCCTCAGGCAAGCTTTTAAGACTGTGGACAGACTCCTCCAGCCAGACTCTTTACCAAAAAATATTTCAAATGCTGCTTAAGTCCTTAATTTTCTCTGGATCTACATTCTTCTCAGCACTACTTTCTTCCAGGCTCCTACTAGAATGGCCCATAAGTTCTGCTTAGAGCAATCAACCACTTTTCCAGCCCAAACTTCCAACGTCTTCCACATTCCTTCAAAAGTCCATGTGGTCAGGTTGTTCATAGCCTGCAGCCCCACTATTTGTTAGCAACTTCTGTCTTAGTTACTTTTCTGTTGCCCTGCTAAAACACTGTAACTAAAGGAACTTAGAAGAAGAGTATATTTAAACTTATAGTTCCAGGTTCCAGAGTGATTAGAGGCCACCATAGCAGGGAGGCAAGGTGGCAGGAGGTGACTGGAGCAGGAGCAATAGCAGAAAGCTAAGTACTCACCTAATCAAGGAGGCATGGGAAGCCAAATGCAACTGTTCATACAAATTTACAGCAATGGTGAGAGCATGCACAAGATCCATGCATATTCAAACCAGACAAAAACACAGCATAGAACTGAGGAAATGAACATGCCACAAACTTAGCTAAGGAGTAATTGACAACTGATCACTGCTGGGTGGGGTAGAGTTGGTGTTCTTTAAGGGAGTGATGCTAGACAGGCTGACCACACTCCACTGGATGGACTCACACTGAGGGACATTTGGTGACCCAAGCTTGACTCCATAGGCCTTAACATATATGACAGAATGCAAAATATCTACTGGGGGCCTCTGAGGGTGTGCAGATAAAGGAGAATGTATAAGTATGATTAAGATGTATTGTATGAAAAACACAAAAATTCAATGAAAAAATTTAAAGCCATATTTGAAAAAAATACTGTCGTGTAATAGATTAAGAAAGAAAGCCACTAATAAGATTTGTTATGTCCTCTATTATGGATGGCAATATGGTATATGATCTTGTGTTCATTGTGTCTTCATCCTCCTCTTGAATAACTGATTACCTTACTGTGCCACATAGTCCTGTCTCTGTTCTTTTGGTCTTTTACTATGTAGCTGATTTTTTTATATCAATAATTGTCACATAGTAGAAATGATATATACTACTTGAATTGCTTCCCCAGAATCCTTCTCAGTGTATCTGCCTTCCATTTCTGTCTTTTAACTAAATGGAATGGAAGTGATAACATTAGAAACTAATAACAGGATAAAGTGGAATATATGTCCCTGAGTAGCTATATGAAGAATAACCTTAATTGGCATTAAGTGTTACATAAAAAACAAAGTAAGGATCTACATCTTCTCCTGCCATTTGTACTTGACTGAGTTTACAGTGCCACCCATGAGTTAATTCCCACCAAGTTGGCTTCAGGTCCAATTAGATAGTCTTTGACTGGCCCCCAGATAATAGTGCAACTACTGCATCAATAGTGTTTCCAATGTCAGTCTTTATGATTATTAGACTTTAAGGTTAGGTTGGACCATTGAGTGTTTTTTCCCTTAGAAGTTTACATATTATGAAATATGATATCCAAACTTCAGTTAAAGAGCTTCCAGGTCAATTCCTGCTCTGTTGCTTCATGTCCTGTGTCCGAAGTTTATCCTATCTTTAGCAGTAGGGTCCTATCTACTAGTACTGGGAGACAACCAAGAGGTTTGTTAATAGCCTGTGTTATCCTGGGAATCTTTCAGACCACTCTCACCAACCACTCGAAGGAAGATCTCCTCTGTCTGGCCCTCTGCCCAGTACTAAGCAACTCCAATATATACACACACACCAATGTTCAGACACTAAAGTGTGCGTCTCCCATGGCCTCCAGAGGGCACCACTCTCCCCTCTGGGTTTCCCACCCCCCAAGAGTCACCCATCTCCATTCTCCTTGCTTCCATTCTGCCCCCTCCTCCCTCACCAGTCTCAACATCCCCATTATCCCCATCCTCCTACCAAAAACACCTTCTCCTGCCATACCCAATCCCTTGTTTCCTCTACCCCCAGCATAGCCCCTTGTATATCCCTCTCTCCTTCCCTTCCTGCTGAACATCCCCACTTTCCCTTACTCCATCTCACCAGTAGCAACTGTTCCCTACTATCCCCCTTCCAGGTTCTTTCTTTTCCTTTACCTCCCTGAAAATAGACTTATGGTATTACATTAGAGTGTGTGTGTGTGTGTGTGTGTGTGTGTGTGTGTGTTTGAGACAGGGTCTCCCTGTAGCCCCAGGTGGCATGGAACTCACTATGTAGATGAGGCTGACTTTGAACTCACAGAGATCCACCTGCCTCTGCTTCCTGAGTGCTAGGAATAAAGGTGTGTGGCGCCATGACCAGCTTACATTAGATCTTATATACTCATATGTAAGGGATTGGTGCTATAATCCACAAACGTGAATGAGGGAGAACATGTGGGGCTTGGTTTTCTGCATTTGTGTTACTTCACTTAGTATAATCCTCTCTAGTTCCATCCATTTACCTGCAAATTTCATGTTTTTTTAATGCTGAGTAGAACTTCACTGTGTAAATGTACCACATTTTCATTATTCATTTTTCACTTGAGGGACATTTAAGTTATTTCCATTTCTTAGATACTGTGAAGAGAGCAGCAACAAACATGGATGTACAGGTATCTCTACAGCAGGATGAGTCTATATAGCAAGAGAGGACATAGAGCCTAGAGAAAACCCTATCTCTTTCATGTATCTAGAAAAATGAAATTTCTTACTATGTGCTAAATATTGATCCTCATATTTACAGACAAGTATATGGTACACCAATCATTAAAGAAGCTTCTTTTTGAAACAGATGGAGGCTACTGCAGACACAGTAAATATATGTGAGAGATGTCCAGTACTGACACATCTACAGTTGAAATTTTACCACTAAGGCTCATGGAACATAGTGGAACAAGGGGTAGAGAGAATACTAATGCATCCCTCAATTCTCACCAGTAAAGCTTCCTTGTACAGCAGAGTGGGATTCACATGGAAGGCCACAACTGGTCAAGTTTTGAAGAATAAGAGAGGGCTGAGTGTGTATCCCTGGATAGGACTCCTATATTGAACCTCAACCATCCCATGGTTTAGGGACCATTGAGGAAGAGGGGGTGGAAAGATTGTAAGACCCCGGGCTGGTTCATGAACATAGGGAAGCAGAGGCTTTCAGGCCACTGGAAGCTTGCACATGTGAACTTGTGGCAATGGTGTCATCTACCACAGGGCCCATGCAAACTCAATTGAACAAGATTGCAGAGGGGAGGAGAGAGATGAGTGGCAGGCTGGCCCTAAACTGAGAGCTGTTGGAGGCTGGGTGCTCCTGGATAGGGGAGAGTATGCCTTGAATACAATCTCTGTATGGACTGACTGGACTCCAGTGGATGAATTTACACTGAAGGGCATCTGGGTGCAAATGCTTGACTGGATAAGTCTTACCATGTGTGGTGGAGTACATGGGGTCTTGTGGTGGGCTAGGCACCTGGGGGAAGGCATCTGGGTTTGATTGAGAACTGTTGTATGACAATACAGAAGCCCAATAAAATATTTTAAAATAATTAAATACTTTTATTGAGAATTTCATGCAAAACATATCAATAATATTAACCCACTCATTTGTCTCTTCCCAAATCCACAGTCTTTCCCTGTCCCTACAAGTTTGTGTTTTCATTTTTCTTTCTTTATTTTTATCTTATGTGTAATAGTGTTACACCTGCATTTGTGTATAAGCACCCATGCATGCAGTGCTAGAAAGGCCAGAAATGGTGTCATACAACATATGACTGAAGCACTATACAATTATTAGCTGGCATGTGGATGCTGGGGACTGAACCAAGGTCCTTTGCAAGAGCAGCCATTGCTCTAAATCCCTCAGCCATCTCTCCAGCCCAAGATTTTTAAACCCATCAAGTCCAATTTGTACTACCCACATAGTTAGGGTATGTGGCCATCCACTGGAGCATTGTCAGTCTACCAGGTTCAACACACACAAAAAGAAATTATTGAACTTATGGGATTTTCATATAATAAAATTTAATAATATTTAGAACCTCTCCCCTATCCTCCAAACCTCCCCTTACTGCCCCTTGCCCTATTTAATGACACACACACACACACACACATACATAAATACACACACACACATACACACTCACATATACACAGTATATGGTATATAGAGTCTAAATTGTGTTCCCAGCTGTCCTTCACTGTGGATCTATCCACTAGAGTCTCATGAACCTACAAAGAGTCCCATCCCTGAAAGAGGTGCCACTCTCCTTCCCAGTAGCCTTCTGTTGTCAAGAGTTACTTAGGCTGGATTGGGGTTTCTAACACACTTCCCATGTCTGTGCTCAGAATTCTGTGAACTACACTGAAAACCGCCATGTACTAGATATGTCCACTGGTGGAATAGTGGAATGAATACTATATGAGTAACCAACTACTCTCTAATTGGATTTAACTTCTGTTTCATAGGATTGTGCCCATCCCTGACATTGATATCGAGCCTTGAATCCTGAGGCTAAGCATGTCACAGGGTATAAGGGAGAGCCTAATACCAGTTTTCTACTGAATAGTTACAGCATTAAACTAATTCCTAATGATTTAATGCTATAACTATAGATTAATGCATCTCTTAACTCTCAATAGAGAATTTTCCATATGCACCGATGCTGATTAACATTGAAACACACAACTGTCTAATGTGCAGAGAACAACACACTGCAGAGTTCTTATTTCTGAATATATCAAACTATATCAAACTCCTAAGGTTCCACACTCTTAAGGAAAACTCCCACTCTACTGGGAGCTATGATTTGCCAATAGCTCTTCAGCTATAGGTGGGACTTTGTGGCCTGGTCCCGTCTCCATGCTGTGCTTTTGTCTGAATCAAAATTGTTCAGGTATTATGCATTTTGTCACAGTCACTGTGAGTTATATGTGCAACTACCCTGCTGAATCTAGAAAATATTGTTTCCATACAGTCATTGATCCTCCTCTGACTCTTACAATCTCCCTTCCTCCCTCTTCCTAGATGATCCTGCACCTTGGGAGTAGGAGGTATGATAGAAAGCCTCCATTTACAGATGAGCACTATGAAGTCTCTTATTTTCTGCATGTTAGTTAGTTAGTGGTCTCTTTGTTAATAGTCATCTACTTCAAAAAGAAGCTTCTCAGATGAAGTTTGAGAGTTGCACTAATGAATAGGTAATATGATATATCTGTTAGGAGTCAGTTTAATACTATGTCCACCTAGAAAAATAGTAACAGTAGGTTCTCCCTTATATCCTGTGACCTGTCTACTCACAGGCTCTAAATTTTATTGCCCAAATCACTAAATACTATAAATACTGTATCTCAAACGTTCAAAACTGAAATTTTTACAGAAAAGATGGAATACTATATATACATATTATAGTATTTAAATTTAGGGGCTGGAGAGATGTCTCAGTGGATGAGAACACTGTTCTTGCAGAAGACCGGGTTCAAATCCCAGCACCCACATGGCAGCTAAAAACTGTCCATAACTACAGTTTCAGGGGATTCGACAGTCTCTTCTGTCTTCTGCAGGAACTGCACAGCACGGGTGCACTTACCTACATACAGGCAATTACATGCATACATACAAAATAAGATAAAAATTAAATTTAACAAAATATATGTAAAGAATGGCACATAGTAATAACTCATCCACAGCTCTGTATTCAGCAATATTTTTACCTGACGTCACAATTGTAATAGTTTATGGAACATATGTGATCTTAAACATGTATACACATGTAGAATCCTTACATCAAACTAACACACATACTCTTTCACAAATTACTTACATTCTTCCAGAAGAATTTATTTCAATTCTAATTTATACATTTTCAGGCAATGGAGAAAATTTTAATAGTCATAAGTGTGTACAAATCAAATTTTTTTCTGCGATTTTCCTATTAAATAGGTATCGACAATTTGAAGGGAAACAGAGATGTGTATTGGGTTCTTATAGATTTGGAAACTGTCTAACTCATAATACATTAATAGCATTGTCATTTCAAATTTCTATTGACTAATATATGTACACCTTTATATATTATATATTTTATACCATTTATATGTTTTTCTTTGTGACAAGGTTTCATGTTGCCCGTACTTGTCTTGAACTCATCATATAGCTGGGGATGAACAGAAATTCCTGATTTTCCTGCCTCTGCCTCTTGAGTGATAGGATTACATGTATATATCACCATGTCTAAAAGTGAGGGATTACACATTTATTTGTAGCTTCTTTGAAATGTATAGCTGTTCTTTTTTGTTTCATTTTTTTGGTGTTTTTCAAGACAGTGTCTCCCTGTGGTCCTAGTTTTCCTGGAACTCACTAGGTAGACCAGACTGGACTTGAACTCACAGAGATCCACTTGCCTCTGCCTACAGAGTGCTGGGATTTAAGGCTTGTGCCACCATGCCCATCTGTTTTATAGTTGTTCTTATAAATCATGTATAACTGATATATCGTAGTCTCTACGATTTATTCATCTTTGTTTTTTTCACTGCTGAGGTACCAGTCAAATCCTCATTGAGGGTGCTGGACAAGGGTCCTATGACTGCATTATATCTGAGGACCACAGACTGTTTTTCTCCCTGGGCAACTTGTTTAATATCCTCTGATGTAATAAGAGCTAGTCTTTAGGGTGAAAGCTTCCTGGACAGTTCCATCTTGATTGCTCTAAATGCAGTGTCAAAAATGTGGTCTGTCTTCAGAAGTAGGGCTTTGCCTTCAAGTTCTGGGTTGCAATCAAGGACTGTGGCAATAGAGTGTTTTATTTTTGGATTGTATCGGACTACCCTGACCAACAACTTGAAGGATGGTTTATACTACCCAGCAGAGTGCTTTTTGTTATACAGCCATCAGCTATACATGGGTACTCAAATATTTATTGTATATGTATTTTTCAGTAGGACTTTGATCTAGTACGTTTCCGCTGGTTCTTCACAACATCTAAGCTTATTCATCTCTCCTCTCTCTCTCTCCATGTATAACCTTCTTTACTCCCTCCCCAGTTAAAGTAATCTTTTTTCCAATTACCCCATTAATAACACTGGTCTCTTACCATCCCCCTCTCTCCAGCTCTTTCCTTACCTTTATACCCATGGTTTCATTTCATTTTCCTGGATTTTGTGGTTACATTAGGATATATACTCATGTCTAGGAATTTGGAATTAGCTCTACAAACAACAGATGACTTACATCACTTTTTTGGATACTGTTTTATTTCAATTAGCATTGAAGTTTCTACTTTCATCTGTTTATCTACAAACTTCATGATTTCATTTTTTTTTGTCCCTGAGTAGAGCAGAGTTATGTAAATGTACCACCTTTTCATTTTTCAATCAACTAAGGGATAGTTTGTTTCCATATCTTTGGTAAAAGAGAGCAAAAACAAACATGACTGTGCAAGTGTCTCTACAGTAGAACGAGTCCTTTGAGCACATGCCAAGGAATGGTACGACTCAATCATATAGTAAATTTATTTTTAGTTTTTAGAAGAGTTCTCTATGCTGATTTTCACAGCAGTTGTACCAGTTTGCAACTCAACCAAGAGCCGATGAAGATTGTCTTCCCCACATCCGTGCCAGCATTGGTGTATTTTTTCTTGTAATCTTAGCCTTTCTGACTTAGCCAATATAAGATGAACTATTAAAGTAGTTTTAATTCATATTTTTCTAATTACTAAGGATGTTGAATACTTTTAAAGGTGTTTCTTGTCCATCTTTATTTTTCCTTTTGAGAGTTCTCTGTTCAGATCTTTAGACCATTTTATAGCTGGGTGAATCTTTGGTTTTTGAATTCACTATATATTCTGAGTACTGAGCCTCTATCAGACGAATATCTGGTAAAGATTTTCTCCCACTCTCTAGTCTTCCCTTCATGCAACTGCTTATTTGCTTTGCTGAACAGGAAAGATTTTTTTAGATTAATAGAGTCCCATTTGTCAGTTGTTGACCTTTATTTCTGAGTTACTGATGACTGATTTAGGAAGTACTTTCCAGAACCCATATTTGTAGGTAATGCCTTAATTTTCAATGAACAGTTTCAGTGCTTCAGGCTTTGCATCGTAATCATTGATCCAGTTGGAGTTAAGCTTCTGCAGGATGATAAGTATAGGTCTAAATTCATTCTTCTACATGTTCAGAACCAATTACATGAGCATTATTTAAAATGCCGGCTTTCCTCCAGTGTATATTCTTGCTATAATTGTGTAGGCATGTTTGGGTCTTCTATTCTGTTCCATAGATATACAAGTCTTTTTTGGCCAGGATCATGCTGTTTTTATGACTATATTTCTGTAATATAGATTGAGTTCTGGTATGGTAATCCCATGTGCTTTTTGTTCTCAGGATTGCTTTGATGATCAGGATTTTTTGTGTTTCCATATGAACTTTAGCATGAATTTTTTTTCTATTTCTGTGAAGAATGTCATGGGAATTTTAATTGGGATTTTATTGAATCTGTAAATTGCTTTTGCTACTATTGTCATCTTCAGTGTATTGATTCTACCAACCCATGAGCACTGAAATTCTATCTCCTAGTGTCTTCCACAATTATTTTCTTCAAAGATTTAAAGTTTTTATTAAAAAGTGTTTAGTGTCTTTGGTTTTTTATATGTATATATTTTTGAGGCATTTTGAATGGAAGTGTTTCCCTGAACTCTTTTTCTGATTGCTCATTTTTTTATATATATATAGAAATGTACAAATTTTGTAGATTCATTTCCTAACCTGCCACTTTGTTGAAATTACTAATCATTTCTAGACCTTTTCTGGTGGAAACTTGGGGTTCTCTAATGTACAATATCACATCATCTGAAAACGATGATAATTTGACCTCTTCTTTTCCAATTAGTACCCATTAAATGCCCTTCTCTTTTTCTAATTGCTCTTGTTAGAGTATCAAGCAGTATAGTGAATAGGAGTAGGGACAGTAGAGTGTATTGCATTGCTTCTAATATTAATTAACGGGAATCCTTAAAGTTTTAGTGCTTTTAGAATAATATTGTTTGTGTGCGGATTTGCTGCATATAGCTCTAATTATGTTAATGTTTCTTCCATCCAGACCAGTTTCCTTTAGGGCCTTTATCATGAATGAATGTTGGATTTTTCTCTAAAACATATTCTGTATCTATGGAGATGTTCTTGTGATTTTTGTCTTTTGTTAAGTCCATTTTTATGATTTGTTATAATTATTGACTTATATTGATTATACTTAAGCCTGGAATAAAGACTACACGATCATATTGGATGTTATTTTAGATGAGTGGGTGCAATTTGCAAGGATTTTGTTGAGAATTTTTGCATATATTTTTGTTATGGATATGGGATTATAGTATTATAGTCTTTTCTCTTGTGTTGTTACCAGGTTTGGGTGTCATAGAAAGAGCTTGGCAGTTCTAAATCGCTATGTTTTGGAATAATTTAAGTAGTATTGGTTGCATATTGCCTTTGGAGGTCTAGTAAAGTTCTGCTGTAATTCATCTGATCCTTTTTGTTTGTTTGTTTGTTTCTTTTGTTTTTTGGTCTGGAGACTATGTATTACTGTTTCTATTTAGTTATTTATTATTGGTCTGTTTAAGCTCTTTAGTTATGGTGGTATAGATGTTATAGATGAATTTATACATCTTTTCATTTATTTTATATTTTCAAATTTAACAGTGTATAGGTTGTTAAAATATTGCCTTTTAATGTTCTGGATGTGGTGTCTATTTTGACGTTTCCTCCTTTGTCTCTGATTTTGTTGATTTGCATTTGCTCTTTCTTGGTTTTTTTTCTTTTTTCTTTTTTAAATAGTCTGTCTATCCTGTTTATCTTTGGAAAGAACTACTTCTTAGACTCATTGATTCTTTCTGTTTTTGTTTCTAGTTCATTAATTTCTGTCCTGACTTTTAAAATTTCTTCTCATCTGCTGTGTTTGCTTTTGGTTTATTCTTTCCAGATGCTTGAGTTGTATCATTAAGACATTTGTTTGTGTTCTTTCTGATTTTTAAATGTAGGTGCATAGGGCTATAAGCTTCCCTCTCAGAACTGATTTTGATGTATGTTATTAATTTGGTGTGTTGTATTATCATCTTCTTTTAGCTCCAGGAATACTTTCATTTCTTTCTTGACTTTTGCTTTGATGCATTCATCACTCAAGAGTGTGTTGGTTAATCTCCATGAGATTATGAATTTACTAGACTATTTTTTTGCTGTTGATTGTAAGTCGTGTTGCGTTGTGTTTTGATAGAATGCATGGAATTATTTCAGTTAGTTGTATTTGTTGAAGTTTGTTTTAATGCCCAAGTATGTGGTGAGATTTAGAGAACCTTCCTTGATCTACTTAGTAGAAAATATATTCTTTGGCTCTTGGGTAGAATATTCTGTAGATGTCTATTAGGTTCTTTTGATTTATGATATAATTTATTTCAGATGTTTCTCTATTCTTTGTTCAGTGATCTGTCTATCAAAGACAGTGGGGTATTAAAGCCACCTGCTATTACTAATGTGGAATTAATCTATATACCAAAGTCCTGTAGTATTGATTTTATGAAATTGGGAACACCAGAGTCTGCACACAAATCATGATTTTAATGTCTTCTTGGTCTGTTATTCCCTTGATCAGAATGAAGTGACCTGCTTTTTCTTTTCTGATTAATTTAAGGATGTCTTTTTTGTCAAGTATTAGATGAGCAATCCATACATGTTTCTTAGTGCCACATGTTTGAAATAATTTTTCCCTTCTTTCACCCTGAGGTAGTGCCTATAATTGAAGGTGAGATAAGTTTCTTGAAGACAACAGAGAACTGTATTTTGTTTCTTAATCTGTTCAGCTAGTCTATGTCTTTTAACAGGGGAATTGAGTCCATGAATTATTAATTAAAATTATTAATGTTTATGAGTAATAATAATCATATTAATAATAACAATACTATTATTAGCAATTAGCTACTATTAATTATAACTGAAGGATTTGTATTAATTACCATCATTTTAATTTTTGTTTATGTACTTATGTTCCCATAATTATACCATCATTTGTTTTCTTTCTGTAGCCTCTTGGGTGTATCATTCTAAGCCTTACTCCATTCTATAGCTTTGAGGATTTCTATGAGGCTCATTTGGTGGCATATTCATGGAAGATTTTTCTTTCCCTTTCAACTATGATAAATAATTTTACTTGCTAAATCATTCTATATTATCATTTATGATCATTTACTAATTGGAATACTTTCCTCTAGGATCTTTTCCTTTTATAGTTTGCATTGAAAAGTCAGCTGTAATTTTGATGAGTTTTCCTTTATATGTACCTTCTTTCGCTTGCAGATTTCAGTATTCTCTCTTTCTTCAGTACATTTAGTGTTTTTACTACGATATCCTCTGGAAAGTTTCTATTCTTGTCCTGTCTATTTGATGTTCTGTGTGCTTCCTGTATCTGTATGGGTATGGCTGTCCTTAAATTGGGAAATTTTCTTCTATAATTTTGCTGGAGGATCTAGTCAATACCATTGACCTGAAATTCTTCTCCTTCCTCTATTCCTATAATGCCTACATTTTGTCTTTTCATGGTGTCTCACATTTCATCCATATTCAATTCCAGCATTTTGAATAAATTTTCATATTCCAGCTTGAGCAGTCCTATTCTTCAACTTTATCATCCAGTCTTGATTTTCTGTTCTTCATTTTATTCATTCTGTTGGTATTTTCTAGTCATTTCAACTCAGCTTACTGAGTTTTAAAATTCCATACTCATTTCAGCTCAAATTTTCCTCAATATTTCTTTTGAAAAAAATAATGTAGGCTGGGATGGTGGTGCATACCTTTAATCCCAATGCTTGGGAGACAGGGGCAGGTCGATCTCTGTGAGTTCGAGGCAAGCCTGGAGTACATAGGGAGTTCCAGTGAGACTGCAGAGAGACCCTGTCTCAAAAAGACAAAAAATGTACATTTTTATTGAATTTTTGTGCAGGTCATACAGTAAATATTAATCATATTTCACCCTCACTCCCCATTCACACCCACCATTGCCCCCACACACCAGATTTCATGTATTCTGTCATTTATGTTAATACTTATCAAACTTTTGCACCCAGATGTCCTTCAGGGCAAGTTCATCCACTGGAGTCTAGTCAGCTTATCTAAAGCAACTTTCTTAAAGAAGATGAACTCTCCCTCACCCAGCAGTAATCAATTGCCAATAGTTATTTTTCTAAAGTTGGGTTCTATTACCTATTTCCCCAGTATTATTCTGGGTCATGTTTAATTGAATGTGCATGGGTCCTGTGCGTGCTGTCACCATAGCTGCAAGTTCGTATGAGCAAGTTCCCAGAGGCCTGGAAGATGGTTTAGTTATGTTCATGCACTAATCCATACTCTTACAATCTTTCCACCCCCTCTTCCACAATGGTCTATGAGTCATGGGTGGGTGAGACTTAATATAAGAGTCTTATTCAGGGACACACACTCTGCAGTCTCATTCTCTACACCTTGGCCAGTTGTGACCTGCGTGCACTGAACTCTGTCGCATGAGGAAATTTTCCTGCTGACAGTAGAGGAATGCATTAGCATTTTCTCTACCCACTGTAACACTCTGTTCCATGAGCCTTATATTAGAGATTCTGATTTAGATGTGTAAGAAGGTTGGACGTCTCTCAGGCATGTTCTCTCTGTGTGACCAGTTTTAAAACTCTATAATAACCTCCATTTGTTGCAAAAAGAAGTTTATTTGATGTGGTGAATGGTATACTTGTCTGTAAATATAAATATCCACCTTTAGCATACAGTAAAAAAATACATTCATCTAGTGATATGACAGAGATAGGATTTTCTCTAGAATTTATGACATTTCCAGCCATGTATATATGTACATATGTTGAATATATCTATCATTTTGTTGAATTCACTTTTCAACTCTTGGACTGCCTTTGTCATTTCATTAATCTGTATTTTTGTATTTTTCTGAACTTCTTTCAGGTGTTTATCCTTATTGTCCTTGAGTTCTTTGAGTTGTTTGTATGTTCTTCTAATTCATTGAATACTTTCATCATGTTTTTGTGATTATTGTAAATTCTATTTTTGACTTCTTCTACATAATTCTCAGCATAGCCCTGGTGGGATTTGATGGGGACATATTTTTTTTTGTTGCTGTTTTTAGAACTATTTGTATTTTTTGTTGTGGTCTGGGCATGTGGCTTTCTTTTGTTGCTTATGTGTCTGATAAAATATTCAAGATATCCTTTGGTCTAGCTTTCTCTTCCAGCTAGTCTGGTGCTCTCTGACTACCTCAGCAGGACAAGGAGAGATGGTATGAGTGGGCTAGGCCTGTTCTTATAGGTAGCAGAGAGACTTGAGCTCTGAAGCAGTGGGGGAGACTGGCAATTCTCCCAAAGCAAAGGGATGTGAGCATTGGGATTTGAGTAAGTCAGTCCTGCTTGTAGGTTGTTCCCTGGCTTCTTCACTGGGTCTTGGCTAAGGCTCATGTAGAGCCTTTGGGAACAGGATCCATGTGATAGCTTTGTTTATAGTTCTTTGAGGAAACTTCATGTCTTTATAGAATTACTATATTAGTTTTCCTTCTATCAACAGGGTACATTTTGTTATATTCTTATGCTAGATAATGATTTAAATTCTATCTTTTCATACTTATTATTCTAACCTGGAAATTTGAAAATAGATAAGAAAACATAAGTAAAATAAGTCATGATTTTTAAGTGATGAGAGAATGCACAAATTGTAATAAACAATTTGTAACCCATTTAATGAGGAAATAGTATCTGAAATACAAAGGGAACTCAACCAATTAACAAGAAATCAATAATCCAGTTATACACAAACAAAGGATCTGAACAGAAATTTCTCAAATGAAGATACAAAAATGACTAAACTCTTCATGAAAAATAATACTTAAGTAATCAGGATATTAACAGCACAATAAGGTAAACTTCATACCTCTAAATTGTTTTTCAGGTTTGTCTTAGTTTATTTATCTCATATAGGCATCTGCATTCTAAATGTATAAGATCTTTATTATTTAAAAGCATTATTTTCTTAAGCATTGACCTAATTTTAATGCACAATGATTAATAAATATTTCATAGCATTCAGGGGATATTTTTATTTATCTCTGTCATCTTTGTCATTTATAAAGCAGGTTAGGGCATTGCATTTGTTCAAGACAACACACTGACTTGTATTCCTAATATTTTTCTTTCATTCTTCTAATCCCTACAGCTACTCAATCTTACAATTTTTAAGTTGGATAGACCTAGAAACAGAGCTAAGCCAAGTAAGAGACTGACTTTAATTATGAGCTTTAAAAAATTCTCCCCAGAATTAGGAAATTTTATAGTTACATGACTTCTGGAGTAGAAACAATTACTTTCATTTAACCTGGTGTTTATGCCAATGTGAACTGTTTAAGTATTTCCCTAAGAATCTGTTAATTGTTCTATCTACAAGTCCATGGGGAGGAAATAAAGAAAGTTGCTTGTGTAATGTGGTTAGCATTCAAATTAGAATCAAATCATTCCACCACAAGAAGGAATCTGGACTAGTTTTTCCTTTCTGTGAATCCAAGTACAAGATGGCAAGAAACTCCTTGTTAACTTTTGGAAAAACGTGTACCCATACCTTAAACTTTTAATTTGGTCTGATCTATGGAGAAACTATAAAAATTGTGAAAGAATAAAGTGGAAATGAATTTGTTTCTGTAATAGTAAATGTAATGTATTTTGTTGTAAATTGAATAAGGAGGTATAAATTCCAACCACAGCATAATAATAGATGTTTGATTGCATCAAGAATGTAAATACTGAGGCTGGAGAGATGGCTCAGCAGTTAAGAGGACTCGCTGTTTTTGCAGAGGATACAGGTTCGATTCCCAGCACCCACATAGAGTTTAACAACCATAACTCAAGTCTATGAGATCTAATACCCTCTTCTGACCTCCTTGGGAATTGCACAACATCGGTGCACTTACACACAGGCAATACACTCATACTCATAAAATGAAAGAATGTAAGAACTTACAATATTTAATCAATGACTTATGCTCTTTTTTTATTTGAATATTTGAATTATAATTCATTTTATTCTGTTAATAAATGTTTGAATGAATAACTATACAAATAAATGTGTAAATATGAAAGAATTTGTAAATGCCATTTTATCTATTAAATATTCTTTTGTGCATAAAATACTTGTTTACACATCTGACCCTCTTTTAAAAGCTTATTAAGCATTATTTTAATAGATCTTTTGACAAATTAAGGAGCACTTAACAAACATTTAAATAACACTTCCTACGTGGACAATCATGTGTTCAAATTATTTAACTCTCGGAAATACTTTCAAAATTATTTTCCTTCTTTGCTTGATGAGACTAAGAACAGAAGAAATTAAATGATTTCCTCAAGGTTATTAAGTTAATAAGCACCACAGTGGGCTCAGAAACATGCCTGAGTCAAAAGTTTGTGTGTTTAACCAAAATGGACAGTCAACTAAAATTTATAAATCTATCAAAAGAATCATTCTCTGAGACTACTAACTTTAATAGTACAGCCTAATTTATTATTTGCAATGAATTTTAATTATAAAAGTAAATTTTACCGAGGTATACAATGTATTCTACTTTTCTTTTATAAAAATATTTAGACTTGGTGGGAAATGGTACTTGCTGTTTAGTCTGCTGACATTAGTCAAATTCCCAGTACCTACACAGGGGAAAAAGAACCACTGCCACAGGTTGTCTTCTGACCACACAAACATGCTCTAGTGCCTGTACCACATACATGAACAAAATAAAGTCTTCCCAAAATTTAGTAAATATGTTAATTTATCAAATATACATATGTTATAACCATGTGTATTACCTGTATACTAGTTGCTCCATTCACACACTGATTTAAGTGAATTTTGACTTTATTTAAAATGTTTTTTACATGTCTATTTAATTTTTTAATTTATGTTTTTTTTTTTAGTTTTTTAGCATTTCATATAATAGGACTTAATCAACTTTAGACCCACTCCCTCATCCACATCCCCAATGGTACCCCCTTTGGATTTCATGCATTCTGCCAAAAATGTTAAAAACTATCCAGTCAAGCATTTGCACCCAGATGTCCCTCAGTTCAAATCTATCCACTGGAGTCTAGTCAGCCTATTTAGAGTCACTTACTTAAAGAAAATCAACTCTCCCTCACCCTGCAAAAATCAGTTGCCAGTAGTTGCTTCATTATGGTTGGTGCCTTCTGTTCATTTCCCCCGTCGTATGCTGGGTTTTTGTCTGACTGAGTCAGTTTGGGTCTTGTGAATGTTGGCATCATTGCTGTAAGTTAATATGACCAAGTTCCCAGAGGCCTCAAAGCATCTGTTTCCTTATATTCTTATGCCAACTGGCTCATACTATCTTTCCACCCACTCTTCCCCAACGGTCACTGAGCCATGGGTGAGTGAGATTTAATATAAGAGTCCTGGGCCACACACTCTTCAGTCTCTTATTCTTTAAAATGTGGCCAGTTTTGGCCATCTGTGTGCATTGGACTCTGTAGTATGGGGATACTACACTAGTGAGAGTTGATAAATGTGGTAACATTCTCTCTACCACCTGTTCTGCTATGTTCCATGAGCCTTAGGTGTAGAGGCTCCATTGTAGATGTGTCACTTAGGGCTGAGTATCTCTAAGACATATATTCTAACTGTGTGACCAGTCTTGTAACTCTGTAATAGTCTCCATCTGTTGCAAAAAGAAGCTTCTTTGATGATCCATGTACAGTACACACATCTATAAATAAAGGATCTATATTTTGCATACAGTAAGAAACTTCATTTGTCGAGAGAAATTACAGAGATAAATTTTTCTCTAGGATCTATGACCTCTCCGGCCATGTGTATTTGGCTATATTTACAGTGGCTCCCATGGTTTCCCTCCCATTGAAAGGGATTTAAGTACAATTAGATAGCTATTGATAACACCTTTGATAAAATTCCCACTACTGCACAAATACAGACAGGTTGTTGTGC
The DNA here is from genome assembly GCF_000622305.1 of Nannospalax galili. Classification (NCBI taxonomy): domain Eukaryota; kingdom Metazoa; phylum Chordata; class Mammalia; order Rodentia; family Spalacidae; genus Nannospalax; species Nannospalax galili. The sequence goes on from NW_008359214.1 coordinate 3,901,744, forward strand.
CAGTCATTGTATTAGGAGCTTACATAGTATCCTCTAGAACTATGAGAGCTAGTTTTCAGGGAGAAGGCTTACAGGTCAGTTCAGCTCCATTTCTCTAAGTCTGGTGTCCAAAGTATGACCTGTCTTCAGTAACTGGGTCTTATCTTCAAGTTCTGGGAGGTAATCATGGACCGTGCAATAGCCTGTGCTATTTTTGGTCTTTTGAACTACCCTGACCAACAACTCAAAGGGGTGGTTCTCTTATCTGACACTGTGTTCCTTGTTATACTACCTTCAGGTATATACATATACTCAGGTTCAGATACTGTATATGTAATTTTCAGGGGTTTTCACACCACCTAAGTGCGCTCTCTCTCTCTCTCTCTCGCTCTCGCTCTCTCCCCTTCTTCCTCCCCAGTTAAGATAACCCATTTTCCACATTTCCCCTTGATAAAACCTATCTCATATTATCATCCCTTTCTTGAGTTTCTTCTTCCCCTTTACTTCCATGGTTACTTGTATGTACTTCCTTCCTCCCTTCCTAGTTGAACATCCACGTTTCACCATTTCCCACTATGTAACATTATCTACTGGTCCTGTCCTTACCATTTTCCTAGCTCCTGCTTTTACATCAGGATATATACTTCCATATAAAGGATTGGTGCTAAGGTGTACAAATAAGGAAGAACAAAGGGGCATTTAAGTTGTTTATATTTATTAGCTATTGTGAAAAGAGCAGCAACAAACTTGGTTGTACAGGTCTCTCTATAGTAGGATGAGACATTTGGGTATATGCTAAGGAGTGGTATGACCAGATCATGTGGTAAATTCATTTTTAGTTTCATAAAAGTTCTTCACACTGCTTTACCTAGTCATTGCATGAGTTTGCAATCCCAGCAGCAGTGAATGGGCTTTCCCCCTTTTTCCACATTCTTGTCGGCAGTTGGTGCCTTTTGCTTTCTTGATTTTAGCCCATCTGACTGGGGTAAGATCAAATCTTAAAGTGATTTTGATTTTTATTTCTCTAATTACAAAGGCTGTTGAGTACTTTTTAAGGTATTTCTTAGTCAGTCATGATTATTTTTCCATTTGAGGGCTCACTGTTCAGGTCTTTAGCTCATCTTTTTACTGGGTCTTTCATGTTCTTGTTTCTTTCCTATTACTGTTTTCTACAGCAGCAGCATCTTTACCACTACTACCAACAATGTTTTATATAAAGAATGAAGCACTTTCAGACAGAAATATAACGGAAATTAGAGGAAAGTGTATTTGTAAGTTGATATTTAAAACTACTGAGTTATACTCCTTTTGAGTAAATAAATTTTGAATGTTGAGTACAAATAATCTTCCACTTAACTGAAAGATGGGAATAACCCAAAAAACCCAGTGGGGTTATTGGTTTTTGAGATGGGTTTTGACATCAAGGAGTATGTTAAGAATAAGAATCATTACTTATAAAGTTGGGAACCAGTAAAAAATAATGTTTATGCTAAAAGACGACTGAATAAACAGACATTTCTTTATTTTTAATGTCATTATAACAACCAGAGATAGGAAGAACTTTGCATTTAAATTTTGTTAGTAAACATTTACTTATTAGAAATTGAACTTTTTAAGAAGATTTGATTCTCTTGTACTGTTCACTGTTAAAGATTGATGAGATATTTAGATTTTATAAAAATCATTTCTATATTTTAGCTTGACCCCTTCCCACTGAGGCTTCAGGAGAGACTGTGACTATCTGGAGTTAGCCAGAATCCATTGCACTGAGATCTCTGTTTTCTGAGATCCCCAGTTCAGCTGCTCCAGAAATCACACCTTCTCAGCTAGCTAGTATCAACCAACCCATTTATTTCCCTGCTCCCATCTCTTCTCCTTCGGTCTTATCCCCATCCTGCTGTGACTGAGTAGGAGTGTACCTGATTAGCTGTGGTGATTTACCAGATCTCATCAAATCCATCTCCATGCTTTGGAACCTTAGGCCCACCTCTCACAAGCTCAGAGCTTGTTCTGTTAAGTAGTAAGAAATACCCCATCCTGTGTCCATTGGTAGTCCATGGGCCTTGGTGCATATCTGCTGAGACTGACGGAAAGCACCAGGCTAGCTAGGAAGATTAACAGATACTTCAACTACGGGTCACCAAGTCACCAATCCCCTATTTTGGTATCATCCCAAGAACTGCTACTATAGGGCTCAAATCTTCTCTAACTAGTCAGAACCAGCTCATCCTGTTCCCATCTACACTTCTTTGGTATTGTCCAATTCCTTTTGAGGCAGTCTAAGAACACCTGAGTAGCTGGGTGAGTTAGCCACATCACACTGCACCAGACCACCATTGCCTGTTTATTCACCATCCCCAATCATTTGGCTCCAGGGCTCACATCTTCTCTGGTTATCTAGATAGAACAGGTTCAGTTGATTCACATCACATAGACTCGGGAATAGACACCTTCAGACTCCTGTAAAGCTCCTGAATAGCTTTTCTGGATCCATATGGTCTATTCAATAAAGTAAATCAAAAGCATGTACTTGAGCACAAAGCAAGTAACGCTTCTTTTTTGAGGCTACAAGGAGACCATGTCTCAAAAAATGAGGTGGCAGGGGCAAATAACACTCTTATCCTTCAGAAAACAACCAAGCTACACAAGCTAAATCAACAATGTAAACAGATTCAAACGTAAGCTCAATAAAAGCAAGCTTGGGTAGCACATGCCTTTAATCCCAGCACTTTATAGGCAGAGGTAGGTGGATCTCTGTGAATTCAAGGCCAGCCCGGTCTATATTGTGAATTCCAGGACAGCTGGGGCTACAGGGAGACCCTGTCTCAAAAAGACCAAAAAAATAAAAAAATAATAAATAAATAAATAAAGCAAGCTTCAGTTTCATCTTAGACACACAATCAACAAAAGAAATCCATATGCCCAGATGACAACAAAAAAGTCATACAAATAATATGATGAACCAACAAAATATGTGCCCACAAAATACCAGCAGCCCTATAGAAGTGTTCTACAATGAGAACTACCTAGAAGAAGTCAAGGACACACAATTTTAAAGAACAATCATAAACACGATCAAGAAATTCAATAAATTTAAAGAACATAAAAGCAACTCATAGAATTCAGAGGAAAAGGATAAATTCTTGACTGAAGCTTAAGAAAATACAAATATATGCAAATAAAATGTCAAAGACAATGCAGGATTTGAGCAGTAAATTCACAAAAGAAGCAGAAATATTGAAGAAAACCAAGGCTGAAATGAAGATGGAATGAAAATGAAAAATGACATGAGCCAAGATAAAAATGACAGGAAAAAGTCTCACTAACAGAAGGAATGAAATGGAAAACAAAATATCAAGACTGGGCTATAAAGTTGAAGAACTGTACAGCTTAAACAAAGAATATGGAAAATATTTTAAAAATCACAGTAATAGAATAAGCAGGAAATATAAGATACCATGAAATGACCAAATTTTGGCAACATAGGAATAGAGGAAGGGGAAGAAACTCAGGTCAATTGTTTTGACCAGACCTTTCAACATGGTTATAGATGAAATTTTCCCATATTAAGGAAATACATACCCATAGATGTAAAAGAAACACAAAACACAAAGACTAGAACACCCCCCATGATATATCATAGTACAAACACCAAGTGTACAAAACAAAGAGTGCATACTGAAAGCTGCATGAGAAAAATAAGTCACAAATAAAGGAATAACATCAGAATTACAGCTGATTTTTCAACATAAACTATAGAAGCCAGGCAAAGTATGTCAAGTTCACATGATCATAGATGCCAACCCACAAAACTTTACCCAGCAAAACTGTCTATCATAGTCAAAGGGGAAAGAAAAATATTCCATGATACAAAGACACTGAAAGAATTCATGTCCATGAAACTAACTCTACAGCAAATGCTCAAAGCAATATAAAAGACTGAAAAAAATATGCCCCTACCCAATAGGCTACAGAAAGAAAACAAACAAAGCTATAATTACAGAACTATAAAGTAGGACCTAGAACACAAACAGAAATTAAAATGAGAGTAACCAATACACATCCTTCAATAATAACTTTAAATGTCAATGGTCTCTACTTCCCAGTCAAAAGACACCAACTAGTTGAATGGTTTAAAAAAACAAAATCCATCATTTCTCATCTACTGAAAATTCATATCACCTTGAGGGATATGCACTACGTTAGCTGAAAGGATAGGATAAAACCATTCCAAACAAATGACACTAAGAAACAAACATGCATTGAGATTCTAATATTTGACAAAATAGATTTCAAATTAAAATTTCTCCATTTGAGTTGAATGACAGTGATTTGGTCAGTTAGTCCCAGAGATTCCACAATAACTACAAAAGGCTATTGCCACAGTCCTTGTTTTCTTCCCAGAACTTAAAGGTAAGACCTTGTTGCTGAAGACAGAATATACTTCAGATGGGATTTAGAACAGTGGAGCTGGAAATGACCTAGAAGCCTCTTCCTTGAATAAGAGCTGACATGGTATCAGAACATACTGTGAAAGTTGCCAAGGGAGAAAACCAATCAATGGGTCTATCTACTTGTAAAGTCTAATAAACAACAATGACTGCCCCAGCAATCTATTGGTGCAGTAGCATCACTTTTATCTTGGGTGTAATCAACAGCTGTCTAATTAAAATTAAGGCCCATTCACTAGGAGGGAACTCATGTGTAGTACAGTAAACATGGCCAAATACACATGGCCAGAGAGGTCATAGATCCTAGAAATAATCCTACTTTTTCCACATCCCTTGACCAATGTAATTTATTACTGATTTCTCAGTGTACACCCTCATATTTAAAGAAAGAGTACCTCTTACCATTAATCCAAGAAGTTTCTTTTTCAACAAATAGAAACTGTTACAGAGTTACACACCTGGTCAAATGCAGCAGATAACTGTCTGTGAGATGCATATGCAATCATGGCATCGGCCATTGATATCACAGACCTTCGAATAAAGCATTGTTGGTACCTTTCCTTGACATTTCCCTGAAACTTTATATTTAATAATCAAAGTCAGTATATTAGGTTTTCCAACACACCAGTCAATAATGTTACCATGACAGTTCCATTAGAGACAAGCCAGTAAACACCTTCAAAATGACAGTAATCTTTTTTCTCCTTCAGTGTTTCTTATCTGATCACTAAATAAGACTTGTGGATACCTTTTAGCTATCTCTGTGGGGCTTTGTTCTGTCATTGCTCTTATATCTCTGTTAACATTTTATGCTATATTTATTCTTTGCTCCAAATTAATGAATGGTTTCTCATTCTCTTTAAATTAAGATAACACCATAGCATGACTATGCAGGTTTGCTGACATTCTACTTGTCTCTTTTTGCTGCTGCAAAGATTCCAAGGCAAAGACTGCACCTTCTCAACTACAGAGATCTCATATAGACTGAACTTTGCCTACCAGGTAGAAAATGGTACTTGTTTTTGCATTGAAAGAGTAAAGTAAATTATGTAATGACCAAAAGACATAATAGAGTAGATTCAGTAAATGTCACCAAAGAACTTCAGCTCCAAACAAGGTTAGATTACTGTAGTCTTCACTTATCAAAGAAAATAAAGAGAAATGCATGTAATTAGAAAAAAAAAATACTTGAAGGATTTTGCCCTTTTCCCATTTGAAAGGTCAAAGATGATATGCACTTCTATTTCATGCAACCTGTGAAAGAGAAAATATTTCTTTCTTTGACAGAGAAAAATGTGACTAGTTTCTTTAAAAAGTAGCAAAAAATCAATATAATATTGTTTTATAAACTGATATATGTCAAAGAAGTTGAAAGGGAGAAGTGGTAAAAAAAATAATAGCATTAATTTAAATGTATTCATTTGTGAAAAATTAAATACAATACTATCAATAATCAGATAAGAATATGACTGAAATTAGAAAACATTTTTATAGGCAAGAAGTAACAATTTTCTTTCAAATATATAAAAATAAGAATTTACTAAGAGGCGATCTAAAGTATGATTTTATTCTGTATAAATTTAAGTTTTTTTCATTAATCCTGCAATCTATTTTAAATTCTTTTATCTATGCCAGAATCATATCTTAAAAACAAAAACTAAAATTATTATAAGTGGTGTACAGATATTTCTATGATGTTTAGGTTGAGATTCTATTTAATATTTCTTAATTGTACTTTATTACAGTAGTATTTATGATTGGTTAATCATTAATGTACAAATATAAATTACATTGTCTCTTTAGTAGTTAATGTGCATAAAGGAAAGAAAAGCACAATTTCACATTAGGCCTTCAGTTATAAGATATTTCCCATATAGAAAACAAGTTTCTTACCTACTGAGCATAAGAAGATACTATTTCTAAAGACTGTAAGAATTTGAAAAACATGACAAAAGTCGCATTAGTTCACTTTAATATTGTAGTTCCCTGAAATGTCCTTGAAAGGATGTTTGAAAACATTTTTATAATTGACTGAATGTGGAATCTTTTACTATTATGATGAAGCTGACCATGTATTTAAAATTTGTTACAATTTGAACAGTAAAGTAATTTAGTTGACTTTGGTAGTACATGTTTACAAACATCTATTAGAAGATATTCTGTAGATATGACATCCACTTAGGTGTTAGTTCTGGGTTTTAATTATCTCCTGTGGAGATTGGCATACTATATCCAAAAGTGTTCAAATAGTAAATACTTAAGATTTGGAAGACTATTTCATCTCTGAAGTCGCTCCCTATACCGCAGGGCATGAAAGAAGCTATATAGTTTATAACCAATGAGCGTGACTGTTTTCAAGTAAAATTTTACTTGTAATATCAAATAATGGGCTAGTCTGGATAATTTTGCTGGTCTCATTCCACAAAGCAACATGTTTTACGGTGTAAGGGAGAAAAACCATTTCTAGTTGAGCATTACTACTAAAAAGAGAACAGGTGTCATTCATCATGGGAACCTGTTGCAGTGTATTTTGTATATTTAAGTAATTTATGTTTAAACATATTACATTTAAAAGATGTGTTCCTTCACTAAAAGACCAGACAGTTTAGTGGAATAGAAATCTCAGAATATAAGCTCCATGGGCCTATAATTTTTTTTCTTTGTTTCCTATACTTGGTCATTATTTTAGCAAATTTCTTTAACTTGAGAGTGATGTTCTGTTGTAATAGCTCAGTCTCTATCACCCATGAAGCAAGGGGCTCTTTTCCAAGTTCATTAAGAACTAAAAATCCTAGTCTCTCTCTTTTATTCTTCCAGCTTTACAGATGTATCAACTTACTTCTGGTGTGTATCCAAGTAAATGCATTCTTATATTTTCTAAGCTTATGTTTCAATGCTTCAATTACTAGTTAACAAATCTTTATATTCATTTACCTTTGATAGAATAGTTGCAGTGAGTCTTATGCATACATTATGAATAATGCAAGCTACAGTGCAAGAATGCTTAGGACAGAATGAACACATATCACGATTTTGGAATAATTTAAAGAGAAATTGTTTTGTTGCTACAAGTGGAAGATAACATAGGTGTTTGGCAGACTTACTAAGAGGATAGTAAGAAGCTTTTGTCGAGAGGAGGATAATGCTTAAAAGAAAAACAGAAATATATTAAGTAGACGGCAAGTCTTTAAGAAATGGCATGGGGTATAGTTAAACTAGATAGGCTAGTGTGAATACAGGAAGCACAGGAGATTAGTGGTTATGGCATTAGATTTCAGAGCATCAAACCCTGTTCTAATTTTATAGTTTAACCAAAACAGAAAGTGTCTTTAAAGTCATGCAAACTTTAATATGATGTGAAGAACTGACATTAAATGATCAATTTTTAAAAAGTAATGAATGGACTCAAAAAGTGAAAGAAGTTTCGGAACTCTGGAATAAAATATTTTAAAATATTTTGTCTATTATTTTTATTTTATGTATATAAGTGTATTGCCTGCATGTATGTAAGTGCACCCATGCCATGCAATGCTTTAGAGGTCAAAAGTGGGAGTCACATTCCCTGGAACTGGAGTTTCAGATAGTTGTTAATGTCATGTGGGTGCCAGAATTTGAACCTGGGTCTTCTGCAAGAGCAACTAGTGCTCTTAACCACTGAGCCACCTCTCCAGCCCCCTACAAAAAATATTAACAAGAAACCTGATTTAAATTTCCCTGTTGGGGGGAAAATTTTTAATTTTAGATAGGATCCAAAATATGAATTTACAAGAATTATTTTAGAATTATTATTACATAATAGAAAGGAGGAGGAAAGTAATTTATTGAAACTTTGTGCTTAATCCTGTGGCTTGAAGGAAAGGTTGATGTAGGGAAATTGTACAATCATAATTGTATCTTGAAAAACTTCTTTTGAGAACATGAAAGAGAAATCGAAAAGGACCAACTTTTGCTCTTTATAAGTCATGTTTTAAGCATGTGATGCTGAGTGATTGATGAGGTTTTTCAATCTATATGAGACACAATGGAAAGCCAGAGTATAGTCTGGAAGCAGACATGAGGAACTCATTGCAAGAATACAGAAGATGAGTAATGAAAAAAATAAAGGAATCAGCTCTCACAAGTTGATTTTAAGATGTTGACGGTCTGCGTTATGTAAGGCTTTTCTCCACTATCAACATTTAAGGGTTTTAAGAACAAAATGTTTGATTTCACACTTACAAACTTGTCTATGTAGTGAAACTAATCATCTATTAATTTTGTTCACGTTTTCTATATCTTTGACAATGGTCCATCAGGTAGAATTTTAATTGTAAGAGAAGGGTGGTTTAATTATTCTAAATATGGTAATGGACTGTTATATTTATGTATGAAATCCTGGTAATATTGGTTTTGTGTTTTAAAAATCATCTTAAATCCATTTATGCATTTATAATCTGTATCTAGCTAATAAAAATTCTCTGTTAATCTAACCTCGCTAACATGTTCTTTTAGTCACTCTCTCTCTGAGTTTCCCTCTCCTCTGCTGTCCTAGGTGTTGTTGGCTTTCTCTTTTACACCCTGTGAAGTCTTGCTCTCCCTTCTCTTGAACACTTTGTATCGTGCATGATTTTCTTGAGGTATCTTTTGCAAATGTCAACTTATTGTAGAAACCTCTCCAGGAACATTATAGAGAATACTGTTTCACTACATCAATATCCATTCTTCTCCTATATTTTACTTTACTTTCTTGCTGTGATCAATGAATTATTTATTTGTTTATTGTGTGTTGATCCTCATTACACTGTGAGCTCCATGAAAACAGAACTCAAATCTGTTTATTCTCTATTGTATCCCTGGTGTCTAGCATATTATAACTACTTAATAAATATTTATAGGAGAACAAATGGGAATTAAATATTTTAACACTACATATCAGCTCCCATTAAGTCTTTGATAACTTTTGTTTAAAGTATATTTTTATCACATTAATATAGCTCAGTAATTCTTAAATGTATGTAATTATATAACTCAGAGGGTCATCCTTAATATCCTGAGAAATGTTTGGTTGTCAAAATTGAGGGGACTTTTGAGACCCTATTGCATAGTGGCCAGGATGTAATTAAATAGTGTACCATTCAACCACCCATAACAAGAGGAATTACCTAGTCCAAAATATCACTAGTACCACTATGGAAAATCCTCGATACAGCCACTAACATAATTTCTTTGATTATACATTTTTTGTATATTTTACATATTTTAACTATGTGCATCTTATTCTTATAATTTAAATGTATCTCATGTAGAGGCCTATATTAACATTTTCAAAAATTAAGTGGAACTTTTATCTATTTACATTTTCTTGCTACACGTGGAATATTTTTAATACATTTTTTCTCTTTTCTATGTATTTTCTTCTTTCTGCAATACATTTTAATTGCTATAAGTATTTTCTAGTTTTTTGAAAAGTGCTTATCAAATTAAAATATTTAAGCACAAATAAATTTACAGGTAAAATTCAGTGACCCTTTATAAACACCATCATATACACATATACATAGCATGGATTACAGAACAATAGCACATATGAAATTTTGTATTTCAGAATTAATGAATATGTATTCGTGGGCTGAGAAAGATCTACCTTCCATGTGGGTGAGCATGATTGAACAACTGGGGACCTAGAATGGCACCAAAAGCTGGATGAGGATCAGTTCTTGTTTTTGGTCTTCCAAAGCAAAGAATCCTTTCATCTCCCAACTTTGAGTGTCAGTTTTCCTGACTGTTGAATGCTGGGGTTTGCAATTTAGATCCTCATGGTTTCCAAGCCTTCAGCCACAGATTACCACACTATCAGCTTCCTTCCTCCTCAAGCTATGGAATTTCTGCTTACCCATGTTCCTAGATTTAACTGGGCAATGATTTTCCCTTTACTGTTTTTTCTGTTGTTGTTGTTAGTGATGATGATGAGATTTCCATTTTTATTTTGAGACAAAATCTCTCTGTAGCCCCAGCATCCCTGGAACTTGCTATGTAAACTAGAGTATCCTTGATCTCACAGAGATCTTCCTGCATCTCCCTCCAGATTGCTGAGAATAATGTCATGCGCCACCCTGCCTGGCCCCTGTGCTGTTCCTGAGACATATGTTATATGCCTCTTCACTTAACTCCTTAGAGGTCTATCATCTTTTAAAAATTCTTTATTTACATCTTTGCTTTTTGGCCTATAAATCAAAAATTAAGTGAAATTATTTCATGAAAGCAATGTTTATTAATATTCACTCACACATTGAATATGAAGCATTTAATAAGAGTGTTTTAGCTCTTCTGTATTGAACTGACTTTGGGATGACATTATATTTTAGAGCAATTATTCTTAGATTGATATTATACACTAACAATCTGAGGGATGCCACAGGAAAGGCTGCTAGGTACACACTCAGTGTTCTGAATCATGGGGGTAAAATTGGGGCTATTTGGATTCCTAATTTCCCAGGTGAGGCTGATCTCTTTGGAATAAGGACCATAATTTGATAATGACTGCTTTAGAAGTTTCTTTGGTGATAATCTGTAGATGGTAAATGCTTTTAAAATGTTATTTTCTCTTCACTTTTGCTTGTAATTTTGTCTTTTCTGCACAACCTAACCCCTCATAGGCTCTCATATTTAAATGTAAATGAATGCTGGAGTTGAGGAGTGATCCAAAATTAATTTTGAAGACTAAAGGCCTTAAAGATACAGTTATTGTATTATCTTAATTTGTTGATGATTATAACTTTCAACTCGAACCACAAAACAAAACTTGAATATTTATAAAATAGTTCTCCACAAGCTTGCTTTGAAGAAAAATCAACCTAAGAATACAGAAGCTTACTCATTCTGAACAAAATTTCTCAATTTTTCCCCATGCTTAACTTAAACTAATGCCTGAAATGTTTTGTATTTATATTAGTTACATTGTAGAATCCATTATGATTAAAACATATTGATAGAATGAATTTCTCAATGCTGTAATAAAAGTGTTTAAGTACATGGTCAAACATGGATGGTGAGAGGCTGATGGGGTTCTAGTCCTCCTTGGTGAACTACTGGATACTGATGGATTATGGGAAAGGGACAATCATTGTCTAGAGTTGTGTCACTGCTGATGAGTCCTCAGGGATCCATGGATAGTTCCAAACCCATCATCACACGGATGGCCCTGGTTAAATTCAGTGGGTCACAAAAGTACATGGTCAAACATGGATGGTGAGAGGCTGATGGGGTTCTAGTCCTCCTTGGTGAACTACTGGATACTGATGGATTATGGGAAAGGGACAATCATTGTCTAGAGTTGTGTCACTGCTGATGAGTCCTCAGGGATCCATGGATAGTTCCAAACCCATCATCACACGGATGGCCCTGGTTAAATTCAGTGGGTCACAAAACAAAAGAAAATGGCGTGAATGTGGGAAAAGGACCTTTAGAGGGGAAGGGGTATTGACAAGGGTGGGAGTGAGATAAGTGCGTAGGGAGGTAAGAGTAATGAGAATGCATTATGCCCACTATATCCACATATGCACTTGTCAAAGAACAAGATTAACAAAAGTTATAAAATATTTAATTTGAATGTATGCAGCATGGGCGTGTTGTAAGTAGCTTTTATTCAGAAACATTTTAATTTTTATTAAGAGTAACATTTTAATTTTATAGATAATTTTCAATTTTTGGCAATTGTTTATTTTTTTTTTCTTTGTTTGGTCACAGTCTCCCCGTAGCCTCAGCTACTTGGACCTCATTGTATACACCATGTGGGTTGGCATTAATTTTACAGAGCTCCACATGAATCTGCCTCATTAATACTGGGATTAAGTATTTCCACTAATATGCCTGGCTGTATTTTATTTTTATAATATTTTAATTAATTTTTCAGTGTTGATTTGTGCATTCTAAAGAAATTGTCAAAACTTTAAATTTAAGAAATTATGACATACTTTCTTTACAAGTAAGGAAAGAAAATTCTTGTGGAAACAGGAAACACATGTAATATATGATAAAGCATTTCTACAGGAAGAATTACCTTAGGCTTTTCTGAAAACACTAGAATTGCAGAACAAGACTGTGATTTTTTTTTAATTTAATTGCATTTATATCCCCTTTCCCATTCATTCCCTCCCCCCCACCCACACACTTAATTCAATGTACTCTCTCTGGGTTGTAAAGCCTAGACAGCCTAACTTGAATCCCCAAATGTTCTCCAGCTTGGGTTCATCCACTACAGCTTACATAGGACTTGTGCATGCTGTCACCATTGCTGTGAATGCATATGAGTAACTGTTCAGCTGTCTGGAAAGCTCTGTGCTGCCCCCCCCCCACCCATGGTCATCCACCACCTCTGGTTCTTAGAATCTTTCCACCTTCTCATCTGCAATGATTCTCAAGTCCTGAGCTCAGAAGCATGACAGAGGCATCCCACCCAGAGATAAGCGCTCTGAAGCCCCTTCCTCCCGGCACATTAGAAAGCTGTTTCTGTGTCAATCATCATCTGCTGTGTAAGGAAACTTCTTTGGTAACAGCTGAAAGATGCATTAATCTTCAAGAATGGGTGAGCACCTGACCCAGCACTGTTCATTCTGATCATCCCTCCTGGGACTGAGAGTCCATATTATTATGAGGGTACACAGTTACATCTCACAGGATGGGGCCATAGCTCCAGCTCATAGGAGGGCACCATAGTTCAGCTCACTGGAGGGGACCAGAGGTCCAGCTCAGAGGAAGGGCCCACAACTTCAGCTCATAAGAGGGGAACCACAACTTCAGCTCATAGAAGAGGACGAGGACTTCAGCCCACAGGAGAGGATCACAGCTCCAGCTCACAGGAGACCACAGCTCCAGCTCACTGGAGGGGACCGTAGCTCCAGCTCACAGGAAGAGACCACAGCTCCAGCTCACAGGAGGGAACCATAGCTCCAGCTCACAGGAAGGGACCACAGCTCCAGTTCACAGGAGAGGGCCATGACTCCAGCTTATGGGAGGGGACCAAATCTCCAACTCATAGGAGAGAACCATGACCTCAGTCCACAGGAGACCACAGCTCCAGCCCACAGGAGAGGACTTCAGCTCCAGCTCACAAGAAGTACAGCTCGAGCTCACAGGAGGAACCATGGCTCCAACTCTCAGGATAGGACACCCTGCTCACAGGAAAAGACCACAGCTCGAGCTCATGGGAAGGGACCATGACTTCAGCTCCCAGGAGGGGACTACAGTTCTAGTTCTCTTTCTTTCCTTAAGTTCTCAGACTCTCAGTGTTTCTCCCTGCATGTACATAAGTACACTCATGTCCTGCAATGTCCACTGTGGTCAGAAGAAGGCACCAGATCACCCAGAATATAGCTGCTTCATTTAACTGCCCCAGAACATTACTTCTCTGGTTAAAATCTTTCAGATATAAGCCTTTGGATAGAGGGGACAGGCCCAAGATAGTCGGGTTCTGCTCCTACCCATGTGCAGATCCCCACTGATTCCTCAGCTGCTGAGCTGAGAGTGAAGCCCATGAAGGCCCCAGGGTCAATCAGGTCATTCCAGCAGAAGCAGCAATAGCAATCGCTGCTGCCATTATCCAGGTGACTGTCGACTTGTGAGATCTTTGAGGAACCATGTTATAAATGCACAAGGACAAAATCCTCTTCAAGACTCTCCAACAACCTTCCATCTTTTCCAGTGTAGGCTTCCTCAATCATCTGTAGCTTCAACTTGGCAATCATCAGATTGGATTCTTATAGTAATTCTGACCTAAGGTTCCCTCAGTCCATGGCAGCAGTCAAATGCTTGTGCATTTTGTTCAGCTAGGCCTGGGGTGGACTGGTTCCCTGCCACATCAGCTTCTCCTTCAAGTACAGCTCTAGCTTCAGTTCCCTGGGGTGAAGTTCAGTCATGTTGTCTCTGTTGATGAGCTTGGCTGACAGACTCTTGAAGAGCTCTGGGGTCCACTCCTGCTGGCACTCAGGCTACAGCACTAGAACTCCTTCTCTGTCTACAGCCACCTGCCTGCACTCCTGGCTGCCATGGCAGTACCCCAGCAGGATGCAGGAGGGGACTGCGAGTTTTAAAAATATTTTCATTCTAATGTTTTCATGTCACTAAAACTATCATTGTATTATTATTATTTCTTCCTTTCAAACTTCTCTTCTGAGTCTTGAAATACCTGGATTGGCCAGGCATTGTGGTGTATGCCTTTAATCTTAGTATTTGGGATGCAGAGGCAGGCAAATCTCTATGAGATAAGGGCCAGCCTGGTCTATACAGTGAGTTCCAGGTCAACATGATCTACAAGACAACCCTGTCCTGGGAAACAAACAAACAAACAAACAAACAAACAAACAAACAAACCCCCCACAAAACCAAAAACCTGGACTGTCTGAAATTTAAAATGTTTCCAGAAAAGCCAAAGGTAACTCTTCCTGTAAAAATGCTTTTATCATACCATATTTTTAGAATTTCCTGCAATACAAAGTATTTTGATCATTTTGACACCATTCCCTATGTCCTGTTTAATTAACCCCCAATTCTTTACCTCCTTCACTTCATGTACTTTATTTTTAAGGCCTATGGAGTCTAACTGGTATTCTCCAAATGTGCTTGGATATATGGTCCATCACCTGAGACTGGTCAGCCTATCCAGCTTCACACCCTTAAGGAAACTGATCCTCCTCTCCTAGAAACGATCAGTTGTCAGTAGGTTCTCAGCTAGGGCTGGGGCCTCTAGCCTACCCTCCCCTAGCTGCCTCGTTTTTGACTGTCTTGAGCTCATACATGTTGTGGCAAGTGCTGTGGTACAACTGCCATGCTGTGTCCAGAAAATGCTGCTTTCTTCTATTAATCCACCACCTCTGGCTCTTAAAAAAATTTCTGCCTCATCTTCTTCAATGATTCCTGAGCTTTTGGATAAGAGTATTCCATTTGGGCTGAGTGCTCTGCAATCTCTCAATCTCTGCAACTTGACCAGTTGTGGGTCTCTGTGTTAATCACTATCTGATGCAAGCTGCAAGAAGGTTCTATGGTGAGACTGAGAGATACATTAATCTATGGGTGTAACTATATGTTTTTAAAAGAATTTACTCCCTGATTCTCTACCTTCCAGTTTTAAAGGTAGAGAGTTTCAGTCTGTATCCAAGATTAGCTTTGAAATCAGTAATTCCACTTCCTTCATCTTTCCGATTCTGAAATTATAGATGTGAAACTCCACACCTGGTTCATGTTTGATCTTATCTTATTGAAGGAATGAATGTCAAAAAGATATTTTTAACAATGATTACTTATAGTGATTTAGATATACTAATGAAGTTATTAGGTCCATTATTTATGTAAGAATAAAATACATGAAAATTATATTACTATTGACAGAAATTGCCATATCACAGATGTATATTATTTATCAAACTAGTTTAACCTTTAACTTGCTGTATTGAATATCATAAATACTTATGAAAATGTCTTTAAAATGTTAAAATTTTACTCAATGAATTATGTAATTAAATATATTTATGGAATTTCTATTTGATATTTTATAAGAAATAATTTTTGAGTAGTGAGTTTTATGTAAAATTATGTAAGAGCTAGTTAACAATATATAAAACATAGAAAGAGTTAAAATGTTTCTTAAATACTGTTGAAATATTTGAAGAGAATTTAGATAAATATAAGTGTCAATAGGAATGAAAAATTCTGAGAAAAGTTTTAATTCAGAAACCTTAATAGCAAATATAAATGGCAGACCAACTATGTTTCTTGTATTACCAAATAAATCACCTTATAAATTTAAGCATATCAGAAAGTGAAGAATGGGGGTTGGATATGATTTATACAATTCTCGAGGAATAGATAAATAAAATAAAATGCAAATATAAATGGCAGACCAACTATGTTTCTTGTATTACCAAATAAATCACCTTATAAATTTAAGCATATCAGAAAGTGAAGAATGGGGGTTGGATATGATTTATACAATTCTCGAGGAATAGATAAATAAAATAAAATGTAAAATGTAAAACCTTCACAAAGTATATCAATTTCATGAATATTATTCGTTTGTTATTTTACATTTTGTCAGTATTTTGTGCAAATATATTAAAATAGTTATTTGGAGCACAGAATTTATCAGTTCACCAAAATTTCAACTCATGTTTTCACTGATAGTTTTCTTTCAGTTAGTAAGTGATAAATTAGTTCTTGATATTACATGAGTCTTGTGCATGCTGACACTATGGCTGTGAGATCATATATGAAAATGCACAACCATCTGGAAATCTCTGCTTCCTTGTGGTCATCCGCCAGTCCTGGATCTTATGATCTTTCTGCTGCCTTCTCTAAAACAATCATTCCTGAACCTTGGGAGACAGAAGTTTGATATAGGTGGTCTATTCAGGGATAATCAATCTTCAGGCTCTTATTTTCTGCACACTGGAAAATTGTGTGTCTCTGTGTTAATCACCATCCATGGCATGAGGAGACATGTCTGGTGAGAAATATGAGATTCATTAATCTATGTAATCTATGAGTATAATAATAAATCATTAGGAGTCAGTTTAATACTGTTTCTATTTAGTAGAACAATAGTTGTAGGCTCTCTATGGTCTGTGACATGTCTAGCCACAGGTTCTGAGGCCTGATACAAGTGTCAGATATGGGCTCCATCTTGTGAAGTGGACCTTAAATCTAATCAAGTGTATGTAGTTGGTTATTCCCATAACATTCATACCACTGTTGTATCATTTCTACTGGCTAGCTTACATAGTGCTGTAATGTGCTATGCATGCTACCAGAAGAGGAAAGTAATAATCATCCTTGTCTAGTTGTGAATTATGTTAGTTTTAAACAACTTTCCTGACAAGAATTTATATTTATTAGTGTAAATTCCACAAATGTATGACTTTTTAAAAAACTCTTTTTATTGAGTTTTTCTGTATTTCAAACAGAGAATCTCAAACAATCTTTATCTTCTCTATATCCCCATGCCCACTGGTACTCACCCATAAACCCAGCTCCCACTGGAAACCACCTAAACACTGCAGACCTGTATTTGTACATTTCAGTTATACATAGATTATAGCAAAACCCTACACTTACAATCATATACCAAACATATATACATATTTTTTTATTTCTAGCTTTAAACTTGTTATTCAGGGCTGAAGCGATGGCTTAGTGGTTAAGAGCATTGGCTGCTCTTTGTTTCTCGGCACCCACTGGCTAAAAACTCCAGTTCCAGGGAATCCAGCAACTATCTTCTGATCTCTGCAGACATTTCATGAAACACGCAGCAGGCAATTTACTCATATACATAAAATTAAATTAAAGAAAAATTAATTATAAATTATTCAGAATCTTATTTTTTCTTTTTCTTTTCTTTTTTTCTTTCTTTTTTCCCTAAAATACTGTTCCTCATCCTCACATTCTAGCTTTTGACTTACTCCTAATCATCCATTTTTCTCTCCCTGCACCATCAATGAATCCTTATTGTGTTCATCTAAGCCTTACCCTGTGGGTACAGAGATACCTTTTCATCTATCTGTTAAAGCACTTTCATTTTGTGATTATTGTGTTTAATCCAGTCACTGTTGAGACAAAGTCCACCCTTAGGTCACATAGTTCAAGATTTCATGAGAATAAAATTGCACTACTTAATTCATGTTTCTAATACCAAACAGAGGAGTTGAAATAGAGGAAAGAGCCCTTTCATGAAAACAAACAATCAAAGAAATGCACAAATAAATGTATGGAGTGACACCTTATGTTCAAAACAGAACCATATATTGTATTATGTCTGGGAAGACAGATTATAAATACAGTGTCCTGGATGAAGGCTCAAGAGTAAACACAGACTCTGAGACGAGAAATACCTTGTAACTGCAAGTAGTTGATACAACTGGGGTGGAGAATGTAATTTCTGTGCTGAAATAGCCAGAGATGAAAAAGCCAGAGAAAGCAGTCACAGTGTCATGGAATGCCAAGCAGAAGCCTTAAATTCTTGATCTAATATATATTTGAAGGATTGCAAAGATAATAGAGAGTATAAGCATAAATTTTACCGCAGTCTCTCTCATCACCTTTTAAGTTTCTTTTAGCAAATAACAATTTAAAGTAGTATATTTTATAACTGCTACTTCAAAAAGGGAATCTAGATATGGCAAAAAATAATTTACTAATAGTGGGTTACATAGTCCACCAGAGGATAATTATGGAAGATTATTCTTATAGAATGAAATGTTGTCTGTAGTGCTTTTGTATTGTTAAAGACAAAAAGTTCATGCAAAAAGTGTTGAGGAATATATTATATTTTCGTTTAAACGTATTAGTTTTGACTGAGATACACATGCTAATGACAATGCAAAAAAATCTAGATTGAAAATGGAAATCAGTAAATCCTAAGGGGAGAGGTGTTAAATAGATGATAAACAAATGCAAGAATGGAAGGACAGTAGAATGACTATGCTTCTTATTTGCCATACATACTAAGATGTTTTGATAACTAACAATGAGATTGGATTGGAAAAATATCTCTATGTTACAGTGCCAGAGCTGAGCTATTAGCTGTGTAAACACAAACCAATCTTCCTCTACCTGAACTGAGTAAGGATTGGTTATATGGTTTCTTTCACAAGGCATACCCTGTAATAACATGCAGTGACTTTTAGAAAGATCTATGACTCTAACATCCATTTTTAAATGACTTCTCTTCACAGTTTTAATCCTGCCCAACTCCTTACTTCTATCTATTAATATATTTTATTTTTATAATCTTAGATATTTTTTGTTTGTTGTATACAGATTCATTATCTGAAGCCAGACTACATGCTTGCATTTCTTTCTGAGATACTATGACTTAGAAAGAATGTGCAATGAATTATGAAATACATTTTTAATGAGTAAAAAAAAAGTATAAACATCAAGTAGTACAAATTTACTAAAGAATATGTTCATCCTTACAGATACTTGTAGGTCAATCATGTATTGATTGTATTTAAGACAATCGTGATTTGTTGAAATTAATCTTCTCATTCAGTGGAGAAAAAAGTTAATAAAGGGTATTTTTGTCTGCTTAAGTAATCCTTGTTTTAAATTCTCCACATAATCCTAAAAGTATTTTTGTAAAACTATAAAATCAAATAAATTAGTAGGTAGAGATTATGTGTGGGAAAGATTTAATTTGTGAGGAGCAGTGATTAAGAAACTGGATAACAGAGTATGTATCTATCTAAAAGTCACTGCAGGCTGGTGCCGGATATGCCCTATGAAGGAACTGCCATACAACCAGTCTTAGCTGAGTTCAAGGAGAAGGACATTGGTATGAGCCCCAACAGTTAATGATTAATCATTTAAACATTAAATATTTATTTATCTTTATGTGTATGAGTGTTACACCTGTATATATCTAAGTGCACCTGTATCTCACTGTACAGTGATGATGGAAGGCAGAAGAAGGTGTTGGATCCCCTGGAACTGGAGTTATGGATGGTTTTTAGCTGCCATGTGAGTGCTGGGATTCAAACCCAGGTCTACAGCAAGAGCAGTCAATGGTTTTAATTGTTGAATCATCTCTCCAGTCTCTAATCATTTAAGCAATATGTTACTAAATTCTTGTTCACATCTTCCTGTAGTTTACATTGCAAAAACCCAGGTAGACTATAAACTATTGGGAAAAACTTATTTATTTGTGAAATTGTTTTATTTAATTATTTTTATTTATGTGTATGAGTGTTTTGTCTGCATGTATTTAAGTGAATTCACATGTCCAATATTGGCAGAGGTGAGAAGAGGATATGGAAGGCCCTGGAACTAGGGTTGTAGATGATTGTTAGCTTCTATGTGGGTTCTGGGAACCTAACCAAGATCCTCTGCAAGAGCAGCAACTGCTCTTAACTCCTGAACAATCTTTTCAGCACTTATGATAACATTTTTGAGACAGGGTCTACATATATAGTCCAGGTTGACTCCATCATATTTTCAGTAATCAGATTACAGGAATGCACCACAATGCCTGACTTCATATCTTTTTCTTTCATTCACAATGGGACAAATTTCAGTAAGAGCAGATGTAAAACTTCACATATATTGCAAATGCACCTTTCAATGGTTCTGAATCTTTATTTAAAACAACTACTAAGCCTCTTTTTACTCTATATAATTAAAATTTATAAAGAGGGTCTGGAAAGATGGCTCAGAAGTTAAGAGTACTGGCTGTTTTTGCAGAGGATCTGGATTCTGTCCTAGCACACATGGTGACTAAGAACCATCCTTAATTCCAGTTCCAAGGTTCTATTGCCCTTGCCTGACCTCTGTGGGCATTAAGCAAATGAGTGCATTTACATACATGCAGGCAAATCACTTTTACACATAAAACATAAAAATAACAAAATAAATTTATTCTATCTTTCATCGAAGGACTTTAAGGTAGGTTTTTCAGGAGCCTGCAGCTATCCTCTGCTGTAATGGCTGATAACCACTTTTATGAATTTCACTTCTCTAAGGGAAGTACATTAGAATGCAATGTATTACTCTGAAAGATTTATTGTAAAGAACAGTTAGAATTTTGAAGATGTTTTTATCCCAGACATATCTGCTTAAGCCCTTCCACTTTTCCAAGGGCAAAGAATGCCTTGTATTTATGATGTTTTGCATGCTTTAGAACTCAGCTGTAAAAAAAATCCATTCCTTTTAAATGGAGAAGGAAAAGAAGAAAATGATTAGGTGATACAGTGAATAAACATAGCAGAAAAATATTACAGCAAGGAATGCATGTGTTGAGGAAAGAGCAGGAGAGATAGAAAATCACATTTCAGATAAACACTGTTAATGTTAAATTTAAAATTGTATACTTGAAGGTTGCTGAGAGTAGAGCTTAGGGGTTTTCATCCCAAAAGACTCTCATGGTGGAAGATGTCTGGTATTCTCTTAGCTTGAATATAATTGTTTTTAAACAAGATTGTATGTATATATGTATGCACACACATTTTATATATGTATATATAAAACATCCCTTTGAATAACATATATGAATAATTTTTATTTCTTAATTACACTTAATAGAGACTGAGGAAAAAGATGAAAGAAGAATTATTTTCTCCTATAAGTCTACTCTAATCATTTAAACATTATGTTACTAAATTCTTGTTCAAAGTAACTGAACTTTTTGTGCCTCTGATAAAAAGAGTACATTTTGTGGGAAGCAACATGCTTATAGGTTTCTCAGTAGGAGACTATATGTCTGAATATTTCAACTCAAACAATTCATGAGGTTTTGATATAGAAAGCATTTCTTTCAGTGCTATTTATATTGAATATTGATTTTTAATTATATAGTCAATGAAAGCCAACTGAGAGAGGAAAACTTACCACGTAGTATTCCTAAATATGATTCCATTAATTTAGTACTACTTCTTTAAATGTTGTATATATAAAATTGTCACAAGTCTAAAATTCATCAGGAAATTATTTTTACTTATAAAATATGAGGTATTATCAGGAACTAAAATTTGAAGTATTTATAAAATTCTTTTGCATCCTAAGAACAATAGAAACACATTTTACTCTGAATTTTAAAACTGATACATGCTAAAGTGAGCAAGTAACTCTAAGAACTGAGTGGTGAGAATTAGGGAATAAATATCTGTGATGGCTAATCTTGGTTCTCGGTTTAACTGGATCTGGAATCAATTAAAAGGCAAATTATTAAAGGATGTTCTTCATCAGACCTTTGAATTAGAAAGACCCCACCTAAATGTGGGCAGCATCTTCTGTTGGCATACCAAATGAAGGACATAGAGGAAGGAAATTTCTTTCTGCATACATGCTTTTAATAGTTCATAGTTTTACTTTCACTTCCTGTTTTAGGTCAGGTTATAGGTTTAAGTATCTGTTGCACCATACGAATTCCAGTTCTTGACACATTTTCCTCATGATCATCATAACTGCAGGATTTCTAGCACCATGGAAATTAATTTCTAACCTCTTCCTCTCCGGATCCCTCTACCAATAGATAGCTCCAAGCCTTAAATATCTGCAATGGATACCTGCAGATGATTAAGGAAATATACAACAGTCCTACATGAATATAAATGATTGATACCAAAATAATCTTCTAAAAATTGTTATATTCTGTTAGTAGCCATCTTTTCTTTAAAGTTCATTAAAATGACAGTGAATGTTAGAGTAATGCCACAAATTAGTCAAATCTCTACAGTCTCTTTGTTTGTTGGTGGACTTAAACAGTCTAGTTGTTTTCTCTTGACTGTGATAAGGAGAATAAGAACAGTTAGAAGGATTGTTTTTTAAATGCTATAATTTTGAAAAGTACCAAGCTGTTTAACAATGAATTTCAGAGCCAGGCAAACACTACAACTTTCATGAGAAAGTTTCATAGCTACTATATCAATCTTTTTGTTTCCAATATATCATCTACATGATCAATAAAATTTATTTCTATATTGTTCAATGCCACTTCTGTTTTTTTAAAGGGGTGACATAATTTAGTCAAATACTGATTTAAAATCAAGTAATGTATGCAAATAAAAATAATTATCACCTTTGAAACTAAGTCAATTATTTAGAAGTACTCAGTGAAGATATGCAGAATATTTTTTCTAACATGATGTGAAAGAATGAGTCATTATGGAAAATTATCAAAATCAATAATTCCAATAATCAACCAGTATGATGTATATCTTTTTACAATTCTCAAACAGATTTTGACTTTATGATATGTTCATGTATAAAACAAATTGCATGACTTTATAGCTTTTCAAATTTTAAAAAGGTTGTCATTCTTTGCATTTCAGTTTTGACCTAATTTTTATTTTTCTAATAGTTTCAGGATTATTAATATTGAAACTATAGCATGTTTTATCAATTTGTTTACTTTAATAATTGTATTGACTCTTTGAGCATCATACAGTGTATTTTTCTCATATTCAGACGTCCTCCCCACTCTCCTCTAATAGTTCCCCAACCTTGCTACCTGCTCCATTTCATGTCCTCTATATTTTTAAGGCCTATTGAGTTCAGTTTGTGTTCCCCAAATACTGTGGACTGAGGCCAATGCTGAGAGAATGGTCAACCTACTCCTTGCCACATAAAGAAAACTGACTCTCCTCCCCAAACTATCACTTGCCAGTAGTTCCTCTGTTAGGACTGAGGCTCATACCCACTTCCCTCCTTCATACTTCATTTCCGTATGGCTCATGCTTGCGCAAGTCATGTGTATGCTGTTGCATGGGCTGTGAGTACATACGTGCAATTGCCCTGTTGTTTCTTGAAAATACATTTTCCTTGTGTCGATCCATCACCTCTTGCTGTTAGCATTTTTCCACTCCCTCTTACCCAATAATTCTTGAATTTTGGGAAGAAAGGCGATATTATGTCTCCCATTTAGGGCCAAGCACTCTGAAGCCTCTTGTTTTTTGCGTGCTGACCAGTTGTGATGCTCTCTGTTAATCACTGTCTGCTCTTGGAAGAGGATTTTCTAGTGAGATTTGAGAGGTATAACTAATTTAGGAGTAAAACACTAAGTCAACAGCAATCGGTTTAATACTAGGTCTGTTTAGAAGAATAAGAATCATTGATTTTCCTTGTGGCCTATGGCTTGTTTAGCAACAGGTTCTTGGCCCCAAAACAGTTCCAGGAATGGGTTCCATCTTGTAAAATATGCTCTAAATCCAATCAGAAAGTGGCTTACTCCCATAATATTCATGGCACTATTGTACCAGTGGGCCTATGTTGCCTGGCCAGTCATTATTGTAACTTTCAGGTTCACAACTAGATAATATTGATCATTATTTTTCTATTCCAATTACAGGTGTATTAGTAATTTTTCTCTTGCTGTGATAGAAACACTGACCAAAGCAACTTATAGAAGGAAGAGTTTATTTGAGCTTATGGTTCGAAGGGGACAAGAGTCCATTCTGGCAAGGTGGCTGGAGGTGGCTGGATCAGAAGTGGAAGCTAGATTCTACATCTTCAAGCAGGAACAGGAAGCAAGAGAGCAACTCCAGATCTGGCAAGGCTTAAGAACTCTCTAAGCCTGCCCCCAGTGAAGTGTTTCTTCCAGGATACCATACCTTCTAAGACCTCTGCAAACAGTGCCACCAACCGGGGACAAAATGCCCAAATACTTGGAGCCTATGGGGACATTTTCATTCAAACCTCCACAACAAGCATAGTACCTTTCAGCACTATGTAAATTAGCCAATAGAAATGAGCCTTCAAGGTCAGTATCAACAGGGTTTCTCCAGGTTTCTTTTATGGTTCACATATGTCTTCCACAATAGAACCTTACCATGAAGTACTAGAGGGTAACCAAGAGAAATAATAATTTCCAGAATTGTCTGAGGGTTCCTGGGAACCTCTAGTCAATAAGGCCAAAAGAGGCACAGGACTGGTCTTTTATTTGCTGGCCTGGAGTGTCTGGCAGGGACTTTGTCCCTCTCGTTATAGAATAATTCCATTTCAATTTGTATATGTATATTTATATGTATATGTATATATTTTAGGAAGCTTCAACAGTAGTCAATTTCCAATAATTTTTCAAAAGGACTTTAGTGTTAGTTATCCATCCAATTACTCCTGCTTTTACCCTCTCCTCAGTTCTTTACACCATTTAACCCTTCTTATTTCATTATTCTTCTTATCCCCTTATATTACTGCATTTGTTTACCTTTACATGAAGCTACCCCACTTCCCAGGGCCCATATTAGTTTTTTGACCTCCATGGATTTTCCAATTGAAACACACATCTAAAGATTCAAATTTAACATTTCACATATGAAGACTACGTGTGTTGTCTTTCTTTGGGGGTCTGGGTTAGCTCTCTCAGGATGATTATTTCCAGTTCCATTCATTTAACTGTGAATTTTATAATTTCATTATTATTGTTAGCTAAATATATCCTTTTGTAGACATATATTTTCATTATCCATTCATTGATGAGCATCACAGTTATTTCCTTTTCTTTTGAGTAGAGTAGCAATGATTGTGGATCCAAAGGTGTCTTTGTAGTAGAATATAGTGCTTTGGGGTTTTGCTCAGGAGTGATATAGCAGGATCATGTGGTAGATCCGTTTTTAGCTCTTTGAGGAAACTTCACATCAGTCTGTACTTCCAATAACAGTAAACAATTATTACTTTACCTATGTCCTCTGTAGAATTTTTCATAATTTATTTTCTAGAACTTAACTTTTCTGACTAGGGTAAAAGGAACTCTACAAGTAGTTTTGATTTGCATTTCTGTGATGGTTAAAGATGATGAACATCACTTAAAATATTTTCTGTCAGTTGTGTTTAATATTTTGATAATTACATTTAGTTCCTTTCATCACTTTTTATTTGGGTTGTTTGGGGTGTTTATTTTTTAATACTTTATTTTGATTTTCTTTTATTTAATGTGTATGAGTGTTTTGCTTCCGTGTGTGCATCTCTGTCATGCAATGTACGCAGAGGCCAGTAGAGGGCATCAGATCCCCTGAAACTGGACTTAAAGATGGTATGAGTTGCTGAGAATTGAACCTCGGTCTTCAGCAAGAGCATCCAGTGCTTTTAACCACCGGGTCATCTCTCCAGCTCCGGTGATTACTGTTATTATTATTTTTGGTTATTTGTAGGTTTTATATACTAATCCTCTGATACATATATAGCTAGTGAATCTTGTTTTCCAGTTTGTATGCTGTCTCTGTACTTGAAAGAAAATGTCCTTTGATATATAGTGCTTTGTAATTTAGTTGTTTGTTTTGATCTTAATGCATGAGCTATTATGGTCCAATTCAGAGTCCTTTCCCCTTTCCTGCAAGTTCTAAAGTGCCTACTATTTTCTCCTATAGCAGATGCATGTTACCAAATCTTATCTTGAGGTCCTTGATCCACTTAGAGTTTAATTATTGTAGGGTTAGGATAATTTTCCTACATGTAGCTATCCAGTTTGACTAATTACATTTGTTGAACGGGTTCTATTATCTCCAATATGTACTTTTGGCCACCTTGTGAAAAATCAGCTGGCTATAATGTATGGGCATCAGTCCCAATCTTCACTTTTGTTCCATTGATAAATCTGTCTCATTGTATACTAGTATTATGCTGTTTTTATGACTTTGGCTCTGTAATATAATTTGAAATCAGGAATGATGATTCCTCTAGGAAATATTTTATTGTTCAAGATTGTGTTATTTATTCATGGATTTTGTTTTTCCATATGAAAGTTGAAAAGATTTTCACCTTCTGTGTAAATTGAGTTGGAATTTTAATGGGGGATTGTCTGCCCTGAGTCTGCATATTGTTCTTGGTAGGATGACCATTTTCTCATTATTAATCTTACAAATGTATGAGCAGGGGAAGTCTTTCAATCTTCCGAGAGCTTCTTCATTTTCTTTCTTCACTGTCTTTAAGTTTTGATAAAACAAAAATTTCATCCTTGATTAAATGTATTTAAAGATAGCTTTTTAGGTAGTCTGGTTATTAGGCTATCAGGAAAGATGTAGAAGTTCAACTTGTTGATGGTGGGTAACATATTTGATGTGCACTTAAATTTGGTTTGAAAATAATTTTTTATTGTGTGTTCATCAGGGCAATCAGCCTATAATTCTCTTTTCAGCTGTATCTTTTCCTGGTTTCTGTGACACTGGATTTATTGATTCATTGAAAGAATTTTGGATTATGTCTTTCTTTCATATTTTATGGATAATTTTAGAGAACTATTATGTAACTTCTTTAAAGTTATGGTAGAATTCTGAAGTGAATTCAACTTATCCTGTGCTTTTTGAGTTGTGAAAATATATCTATCTAGTTGGTCATTGTCACTCCCTTTAATTTATTTATTTCTTCTTGATTTAACTTTGGAATACTATATATATTTATAAATTAGCTCATTTTTTTAGATATTTCACTTTAGTGGAATAAAGGTATTCAAAGTATGCTATTATGATTTTCTGAATCTCTTTAAGGTCTTTCCATTTTCTTCTGTGATTTTATTAATTTGCATAGTCCATCTTTCTTATTAGAATATATTATTAGATTTTTCTGTGTTCTATACATTTTAATGACATTTAGACTACTTCATCTATCTGTACATCCTCAGAACCTGCCAACCATATTTCTTGCACTCTATCATATATGTTATAGCCTACTGAGTTGAGTCAGCTTGGGGAACCCATATGTCACTTGGTGTGAGTTCATCCACTGGAGCCTGTTCAGCCTAAATAAAGTCACTCACTCAAAGAAGACCAACTCTTCTTCGTCTAGCAGGGATCAGATGGTAATAGTTTCAAGGTCAAGCTTGGGACCTCAATCCTGTTTCTCCAGTTCTATGTTGGGTTTTGTCGGATTGAGTTTGCATGAGTCATGTTCATGCTGTCAACATTAAAATTTCATATTAGCAAGTTCCCAGAAGACTGGTAGACTCTCTTTTATTGTGGTCACACACCATTTCTGGCTTTTACATTTTTTTCTGTCCCACTTCTTATCCAGGGTCGTATACTTTGCAATCTCTTAATTTTGATACTTTTGCCAGTTGTGGCCTTCTGTGTGCATCATGCTCTGTTGCATGAGGAAGTTTCACTTGTGAAAGTTGAGAGATACATTAGTGCTTTCTTTGCCTTCCATTCCATTATGTTCTGTGAGCCTTAGATGTAGAGGTTCCATTGTAGATATGTCACTTAGGGTTTGATATCTCACAGATACTTATTTTCTGTGTGACAAGCTATGAAACTCTGTAATAGTAGCTATCTATTGCAAAAGGAAGCTTCTCTGATGAGTGGTGACATATATAGTTGTCTGTACATACAAAGATTCATATTTAACATACAATAAAAATTACATTTGTTGGACTAGAGAGATGGCTCAGCAGTTAAGTACACTAGCTGCTCTTCCAAAGGACTTGACTTGGTTCCCAGCACCCACATGGCGGCTGACAACCAACTGTAATTCCAGTTCCAGGGGACCTGATGCCTTCTTCTGGCTTCTTAGGGCATTTCCTGACATGGATCCACTTATATACATGCAGGGAAAACACTCATACACATAAAAATAAAATAAAATAATAAATAAAACATTTAAAACATTACTTTGTCTAGGGATGTGGCAGACAAGGGTTTTTTCTAGGATCTATGACCTCTCCACTCATGTGTATTTGACTATGTTTTCAGTGTTACACATGTATTCCCTCCCATTTAGTGGGCTTTAAGCAATTCACTAAATTTCTGTTGATTAACCCCAAGATAAAGGTACCACTACTGAACCAATAGAGTTTGCTGTTGTGGATGTTGTTGTGATTATTAGGCTTTAAATTTGGGGCTGGACCATTGATTGATTTTTCTTATTCAGCACTTTGCATACACAGCATTTTCTAAAATTGTGAAAGCTAGTCTTCAGGGAGGAGGCATCTAGGTCAGTTCTAGCTTCATTGCTCCAAATCCTGTGTCAAAAATATGTTTTGCCTTCAGTAATAGGGTCTTACCTTCATAGTCTGGGATAAAATCAAGGACTGTGACAATAGCCTATACATTTACATAATGCAATTCTACTCAACAGTACAGAATGATGAAATCATAATTATTCAAGTAAAAGGGTGGAGCTAGAAACTTATACTAAGTAACAAAAAATCAGAAAAACAAGGGACCTATTTTGTCTCTAATTTTAAATATTAGCAACAAATCTTTATATGTGAGTATATAAGCTGATATAACTTCACGAGTCAGGAAAATGGAAAGAAACTGTGGAAGGTTTAGGAAATAAAGAAGACAGAGAGGGAGATAGTAAGAGACAGGTGTTACCAAGGGTGTGTATTTAACTGGGAAAGGCAGACATCACCCACTTTCACTGTGTTGTAATTAATCCATGTTTGTTTGTTTTTTTTATCTAATAGCACTGCTACTGTAATTGGGTGCCCCTGTGCTTGTTGAGTATATTGTAATATCTGGTTGGTGAATTTTTCTTTAATGAGTCTAAAATATCACTCCTTATCTTCTGACAAGCTTTGTTTTTGTCTATTTTGCCAAGTGATAGAATAGTTATGGTTTATTTTTCTTTAGTTCTGCTTGCTTGGAACATCTTATCCCAACATTTTTACCCTAAAGCTGTATCTATACTGGATGGTAATTTGTGTTTCTTGGAGGCAGAAAATAGATGGATCCTGTTATCTAATACAATCAGTTAGTCATGTCTTTTAATTTGGGAATTGATACCATTATATGAGATTTATTATTGACCAGTACATATTAATTCCTGTTATGATGGTATTTTAATGGTTTTTTTCTTAGACTTCTGTTGTTTATTTCAGAATTGTATATTTATACTTTATGACCTCTTGAGAGTGTTTAATCTTCTTTTCAGACTGATATGGGGCGGGTCACTAGACCCCCGGCATGGTGGGTGTGGGCACCCTGGGGTCTCCGCCACACCTGGCTAGTCCCAGTGTGAGTCTGGCCGCAAGTGATGTGGGGAGCGCACCTGGGCTCCCGGGTGCACTCACTCTGGATGTGGCCCAGGGTTAGGTGTGTGCGCACTCTCCCGCAGTGGTTCTGGTCCCTCTGGCTAGCCGCTGGCGGGCCTAGCCGGCCGCTCCTCTCTGGAGACGGCAGGTGCGCT
The DNA here is from genome assembly GCF_000622305.1 of Nannospalax galili. Lineage (NCBI taxonomy): Eukaryota > Metazoa > Chordata > Mammalia > Rodentia > Spalacidae > Nannospalax > Nannospalax galili. The sequence continues at coordinate 3,931,755 of NW_008359214.1, forward strand.
GACTTCTCTGATGCTGGATGTAGCTGATGGCTACACACTTCTCTGGAGCGGAGAGCTTCCTCTGCTACTAGAGTATTATCTAGTCGGAATCCCGCCTCTATTACACCCTTGTACCTTTTGGGAAGCGTATGAGGGACGGTGAAAGCCAGGGTGTCCGCGAGTCGATGACAGAGGAATAGCACCCCCCGGGGAGACTGGATCATAGGATTTAGTGTTACAGCTCAAGACAAGTGACTCAGCTCAGATCTCAGTGATTCAGCTCCAGCTCCAAGTCTAAGTGATCCAGCTCCAAGTCTAAGTGATCTAGCTCCGAGTCTGAGTGAGGTGATCCAACTCCAACTTTATTGGGGTAAAACTAGGACTATTTATAGTGTAGAGACAGCAGAAGAAGTCTTAGCTGATAGGTACTTTTAGGATGCCTTATTTACATAGGGCGGTGGGCTTCTACCAGGCTATCAGACAACGCCTGATTAAAACCTGGTAGCTCCTGTGCCGGAGGTCATGTATTTGTGGTGAGCACTTTAAAAGAAGAGTCAGGGAGGATGCCAGGAAGGCACTCTGCTATGAAGGAATCTGCAGCACATGGTTTCCGAGCTCGTGAGCTATCCGGACGTGAAGAGACTTCTACTTGCATAACAGAGAACCCCAACAGTATTCCGTCAACTATTCTCTGTAGCCATGGCTTCAAGGATATAACATCCTTAAATCATTTGTACCATGGAAAGTTTTTCTTTCTACTTCAATTACAGCTGGTAGTTTTTCTGGATATAGTTGTCTGGACTGGCATCTTTACTTGTGGTAATACTTCAGTCAAACCCTTCTGGCTTTCACAGTCCCCATTGAAAAGACAGCTGTTGTTATGACAGGCTTGACTTTATATGTGACTTGATCTGTCCCAGTGAGATGTTTCAGAAGATGAAAGTACTAGCTGTCAAGCCTGATGACATCAATTCAAGTTCCAGGATCCATATGCTGAAAGGTAAGAACTAACACCTGAAAGTTGTCTTCTGACCTTCATACTCCAATACCCACCATAATGTATAAGCATGCACAGATTAAATAGATATAAATAAATAAATAAATAAATAAATAAATAAATAAATAAATAATAAGTATGCCAGAAACAATCCCAGCATAGGCATAACAAAGTGAGTAAGAAGCTTCAACACCTAAGGAAATTGTGGCAACAGATGGCTGCTGGGAGGGGCAGACAGTCTCTTTCACAGAGGAGACTCTTGGTAGGTTAACCAGGCTCCAGGATCCACCCCAAAGGACATTTGGGGACACAAATTAGACTCAATAAGCCTTATATGTATAATAGAGAGCATTAAATTGGATGGAGGGAATAAAGGGAGGGGATCTAAGTCTCAAAAATTAAATAAAAATGTGACTAAAA
>NW_008359214.1:3934440-3953587 GCF_000622305.1 Nannospalax galili
AGAGCTAAGATGCATCTCTTTCAAAACTGAATGTAAATTTTTAGCTTCACAGTTGAATTAATACAGTTATACAATATTGAACTCAGTATAAACCCTGTAAGACATAAAATTGAATGAATTTTTAACCTTTAACAAAGATCTCCGTTTTGTTTTAAAATATGCTGTTTCCTACATTTTTAATGCTACTAACGCTTAGATGTTTGCACATGTGTCTTTAATCTCTATGTAGTTGATGATTACTAGTCACAGTCAGTTACACTCAGATCCTTAGTACCTGAGTATGAATATAAAGTCATCAGGTAGATTTCACTGGTAATGTTTATCACCTCTCTTTAACATGAAGTAATTTTTATGCTTCCTCCTCAAATATATCTTTTTTCTTAATTTGTTGATTTTTCTGTGTGTATATCATATAGACCATCCCACACAATCTTATTCATCTATATACCCATTTCCCAAATGGCACCCTCCCATAGCCACCCCCCTCCCACATACTGGAGCCCGTATACTCTGTCATCCCTGTTACTATCCACTGTGTTGTCAACACCCCCAGCCATTCTCCAGTGCTTGTCCGTCTGCTGAATCTAGTCAGCCTATCTAGAGAGCCTTGCTTTAGGAACATCAGCTGTTCCTCATCTAGCAGCAATCAGTTGTCAATATTCCTTTAGATAAGATTGGGTTCTGCTGTTCATTTTCTAAGTTCTGTGCTGGGTTACTGTCTGGGAGTCTTGTGCCACCTTGGCCAATAACTCAAAGGAAAGTATCTCCTGTCTGGAATTGTTTCTTGTTATGTAGCCTTTAGCTATATATATGGACTCTCAAAAATTATATTGACCCCATTAATCTTTGGTTATACTTTCCTTTTGGGTGTTTAAGACCCTACAGTTGGCCCGGATGAAACAATTTATTTTTACTCTTAAGGTCAGTTAAGGATCTGTTTCTCAGGGGTCACATGGGCTTGGGAGGAGCTCCTGGCTCCATTCTTTTGCCAGTTCCATCTATGTGAAGATAAATCAAAGGTCCTGCTTGACCATGGCTGGCTTCGCTTGGAAGCATTGAGGAAATGTTTCCTCTCTGTTGATCCTCCTCTTTGTAGACTGGACACTGGTTCAGGTCCATCTGGTGGGGTCTCCAAGGCCTTCTTGCTCAGGAGGATAGGTGACTCAGTACAGTTACCAGACATTTTCAGAGATGTTCATAGTCCCATGGAACTTAGTCGACCTAGGGGGCAAGGAGCAAAAACTGTCCTTTATGTCCCCCTGACCAAATTAGTATAGGCCTCAAAGCATTGCTGTTAAACATCCAAGAAGGTTAGTTCCACCAGTCTGGTACTTTTAATGACCATATGCCTTGTAGATAGACTTTGGACAAAGAGCAAATGCTCTCAGATAAACCTTGCCTAAGCATATATTACATTCTTTTATCTGGTTGTATTCATAATTTGCCAGTATGTTCTTGGCCTAATATGATTCCCTCTGGTTTTCTAAAACTATCTAGGTGTTTTTTATCTCTCATATTGTCTAACCCTTCTACCATGGTTTCCCCATTTTAGGTCCCCTGTTTTCTCCATTTCTCCCTTACTAATACCCTTCTCCTATGGTCCCACCCCTCTTGAGCTCCTTCTTTCCCTTATACCTTGTAATTTTAATAAAAATTGTTTAGAATTTAAGATTGGATACCTTTCCTTCAGATTTGCTAACAGATTCTAGCAATCTCAAGAAATTCAATTTTTGTGGATTTAGAAGAGCTTTAGTTTCGACATATAAAAAATCTCTTATTTTTGGTAGCTATTTGTAATAATTCAGTAATTTATAATTATAAAATATTACAGGAAAATTAATTTACCAAACAGAATGTAGTGTAAAAATATTATAGCTTTCCTTTCACTAAAAATGAGGTAGTTGGAACAAAAATTATGTATATCTTCAGTAAAATTGGGCATTATTAAATTGATTTCCTCAGTAATTTTTCATACTCAGTCTATGGGACTTGCTTTTGTTTTGTGTCCCTCTAGCACTTATTGTCAGATTTTTAAGTTCCTCCCTTATGAAAGGCAGAAATCATGTTTTTATTGTTTTATCTTATCTGTTTTACATGTAAACAAAAAGAATGTCTTTCAGTTTTTTGGTCTTTTTGAGACTGGGTCTCCCTGCTTCCTCAACTGGTCTGGAACTCACTATGTAAACCAGGTAGGCCTTGAACTCACAGAGATCTACCTGACTCTGCCTACCAAGTGCTGGGACTCCAGGTGGTCTTTTATTATGCTCTACACATATTCCACATTTACAGGATGGCAACGTCTTAGTTACTTTTCTATTGATGTGATGAAACACCTTGACAAAGGGAACTTATAAAAGAAAGAGTTTATTGTAGTTTATGGTTTCAAAGGAGCAAGAGTCCATCATGGCAGGGAGGCACGGCCATAAAAGTGGCTAGAGCCGAGGCTAAGTGATCACACTTCAAACTGGCACAGGAAGCAGAGAGTGACTGGAATTCTGAGAAGGCATAAGAACTCTCTAAGCCCACACCTAGTCACTGCTTCCTCCAGCATGGTTAAACCTTCTAAGACCTCCCAAAATAGCAACACCAAATGGAGACAAAATGTCCACATACTTGGAGCTTATGGTCATTCTCATTCAAACCATTACAGAAACTCTCCTAGTGCCCACACATCTATGCAGCCAAATCCAATGTCCAGATGTGAGAAATATATAGCACTAACCTCTACCTAATGACACAGGCAGAATTTTCTTTTCTCTCTCTCTCTGTTTTTTTTTTTTTTTTTTTTTTTTTTTTCTTCAGACACGGTCTCCCTGTCCTAGAACTCACTGTGTAGATAAAGCTGGCCTTGAACTCACAGAGATCTGCCTGCCTCTGCCTCCCGAGTGATGGGATTCAAGGCATATGCCACCATGTCTGGCCTAGAACTTTCATTTCTTGTATTCAATTCTCCATTGTTTTCTAGATACATGTTTTCAATCTATGCGGCCACAGAAATATGTGTACTTACACACATATGCACGTATATTCTTGGTTAGTTTCTCAAGTCATTTCTGAATGTGATAATGCACATAGAAACATTTTATACATTTTTAACCATGGAAAAGCAGAATTAAGATTTAGTTCACTAAAATAACAGTAATGTGAAATTTAAAATTATTTTATATTCTAAAATTTGAAGTTATTCTGTTGATAATTTAAATCACTTAAAATTATGTCACTTGTGAGCTGGGCAGGCAGATCTCTGAATTCAAGGCCAGCCTGTTCTACATAGCAAGTTCCAGGCCATCTGGGACTACAGGGAAACCCTGTCTCAAAAAGATTTAAAAAAATTATGTCACTCTTGTAATCTATAATATTTGCTGATTTATAATATTATGGTTGCCATACTTAATTTTTAATGGTAAAGAAGCCAGTTCAATTTTAATTTTATATAAATAATACTTTTTTCTTTTCCCTTTCAAAATTTAGTGAAATATGTTGTATATTTACTGGCAGCTTTAATAGAATCCCTGTTGTGCTCTTTGTTAATGGCCTCTGTATTTCTGTTCATTCCACTTGCATGTTTTTCTTTTGTTTGGGTTTCATTTCACCTGGTCAGAATATTAAATCTTGAGCAGAATTACTTATTAAGATGGATGCAGACAGTGAACAATGTTAAAATCCCAGAGCATGCTTCTAACAAAAGCTTGCAATTGTATAACTATGAATGAATCCTTAAAAGCTGGATTGTTTGTATTTGGTGATGTACAGGTAGATGAAGCTGGCATTTCCTCCTTTTTCTTAAGTTTATGTTTTCTGAATTATCCAAAACAACTGGTAGGTGTGCTATAGAGAAACCATGGATGCAATTCTACCACCACAGGCACTCAATGTCTTCCCTGAGGTGATGCCCCATGTGTCATATTACTATTGCTCCCTAATTGTCACATTTTTGTATAATATTTGAATACTGCATGCATTTTGGATTAATATAAATGTGAAAAAAAAACCCTTTAGGCAAAGGCTTAAGTATGCTGAATCTGTATAGAAAAATCAGAACAAAAAGATGAAATATTCTGTCTGAGATTTCATATGTTTCTAATTGAATAGGATCCTGAAATTACTTGTAGACTATGTAGATAGAAGTAAATATTTTGATAATTTTCCCTAAGCATTTCTTTTTTCATCCATAAATCAGAATATGTGGTTTATGACCTGAGTGGGGTTTACATTTGAAACCAGTAAGTAGTGCAAAAAAGTACAGATTTCAGAACGTTCCAATTGGCTCATTTTCACCATGGTATCTTTCCTGCCCCTACACTGTTTAGCAGAATGCTGTCATGGCTTCCCTCATCAATTTCTTTTTGACATTTATCACCATGATTATTTAATTTTTTAAAATGTAAATTGACCAATTATAGTTGTACATATTTATGGAATACAAATTTATCAACTATGTACAGGTATACTATAGCTTAACAAAGCAAGCTAAGTATCATACTCATTCCCTCAAATGTTCTCCAGAATTTTGAGTGTATACAATTGGAATTTACTGTTGGCCTATTTGAAAGGCACAAAACATTTGCTATATTCACCACATTTTGAAATACGTGTCAAAGGATAAACCAGGTTTCTCTTGTCTGATTGAAGTTTTGCATCCTTTGATCATCATATTCCCTATTCTCATTTGCTTTCTGTTCTGTGATAACCACCAATACCAGAAGCACCTTATGGAGAAAGGGTGTATTTGGCTTATACTTCTAGGTCACAATCCATCACTGAGGAAATTCAGGGCCAGAGCTCAAGCAGAAACCATAAAGGTTGACTACCTACTGGCTTGCACTCCAGCTTCTGCTCAGCTACCTTTCTTATACAGCCCAGCCACCCCTGCTAGGGATGATACCACCCACAGTGGGCTGAGCTCTTTTTCACCAATGTTCCATCAAGCAAATGCTCCACGCTTAGGCAAATAGGTCAATATGATTGAGGTAATCCCCCAAATGAGACTCTGTCATATCATGCTTAACTTTTCCAAATTGACAGTTGGAGCTAATTAATAGATGCTCATTCCCCACTCCTCTACATCCAGAAAACACTTTGGAAGTTTATGTTGCGTTTAGGAAGCAAGGAAATTTTTAATGGATTAGCATTTTCACCTAATTGCCAAAATCTCAGTTTCATTCTTTCTCTTTCAATTTCTCTTTTAAATTTTAAACAGAGTCCACATAGAGGCTATAATATAGAGCTAGGTATTGATGACAGTTGTGCATTTTATGCATTATCCTATTCAAAATCCCATGCTATGCTTATGATATAATAATATTGATGAATTAGAAATTTGATTTTTCTCCCTTAATACTATGTAAGCCTTTCCAGAACAGAAAAGAAAAAAAAATAGGAGTGAACAGATTTGTTTAAGATCATACTGATTTCTAAGAAAGTGAATAATCAGAATTTTCTACATTGAAGGCAATGTGGGGAATGAATATGCATGTACACATACACAAGCACATGCAGTCTTTAGGAATATTTAGAATACTTGCTTAATTTTAGAGCACCTTGTACAAATGAAGTACACTCTGTGAGAGAATATTTTGCATACTTATTAAAGAAAATTTAAGATAACTAACTTTCAAGTGAATAAATAATATGTTCTTTAAATATATTACATTCATATAAAAATTTTGTTTATAGTTACCCTATACAGGGAATGATGATGTTCCTCCAACAAGCCATAGGTTGGTAAACATAAAGCCCAGTATCAGGTGTGGGATATTTTCCCTTGAGCTGTTGGTCAATGGTGTCCTGGATACCCTCAAAACAATGCAACCTATTTTCATTACACTTGGTTGCCCACAAGAATTTGATAGCAATACCCTATTGCTGAAGACACATAAAGATATGTCTAAGGAAGCAGCCACACTGACTTCTACCTTTCATACTAATGGAAGTTACTATATAGGCTGATAGGAGAGAAATATATCAGCAGTCTTACCTAGCTGTGAACTCTTGAACCGCAAAAATGATAAGTGTGATAAGATTTGCCTATGTATGCATGAATGTTATGGGAGTTACCAGGTACATTCTGAGTAGAGTCAAGGTCCACTACACAGGAAGATATGCATGCCTGTTACTGTAAACTGGTCAGGAACCCCATGGTTGAGGAGCCCAAGTTCCCAGGGGGTAAATTTATTATTATTCTTTTAAACTGACATACTATCAGACTGATCTTTTAATACATGTCTATACCCATAGATTGGCAGAGTACTCAGAGTTCATCAGAGAAGTGTCTTTGTGCAGTGGACGGTAGTTAAGGGAGAAATTCAGAGCTGGTCAACGAGAATAAATAACTGTAGAGTGCTCATCCACAAATGTTTCTCCTTATATCTCCTTACCTCCTCTCTCTCTCTCTCTCTCTCTCTCTCTCTCTCTCTCTCTCTCCTCTCTCTTCTCTCCTTTCTCTTCTCTCCTCTCTCTCTTTTTCTTTTCCCTAAGGCTCAGGGATCATTATAGAAGAGGAAGGTGGAAAAATTTTATGAGCCAGAGGTAGAAGATGACTGAAGCAAATTAGTGTCTTCTAGATATGACAGGACCCACTATACTCATGCTGGCTTAAGGTAAATAGTGGAGATTGATATAGGAAGACTCCCAACCCCACTTCTGGCCTCTTGCAGGATCATAGGCAAATCCCCAGACAACATATGTTTTAAAAAGTGAATTAAACAATCCCAAAGGGTTTCAGGAGAAGATATGTTAGAGACTTCCTTTTCGTACTTATTTATGGCTTCATGTGTCAAGTTGGTATGTGGTACACAGTGGGCACACAAACGCTAAAATGCTTCAAATACTGAGTATGTGGTTTCAAGAACACAGTAGTGGAAAAAAATGAAGCTCCCATACAGTTTCCTTGAATATTATTTTTATATTATCATTAATAAATGATAATGTTAATAAATGCTACCATGTGGCAATTAGTGTAAACATGAAGGTAAACGTGACAGAAAGCAGATTTGTGCTCACTTAATACGCCAATGTGTAAAAAGTGTTATTTAGCAAAGTAAGTCAAGGCAAAGAAACAAGGGTGGAAAAAGGACTTATATACAAGATTTTCATCATCAGTGTGTGTGTGGGGGGGAGTCTGCTTATGCAATCATGGTTAACACATAAAAATATTGCTACAATGTCTATCATAAAATTATCACTTCCATCTTTATGCATTTTGTTATACTTTCTAGTTCCTGTCTGGGGAAAGGTCAAACATTCATTTAAGGATGAGCCAATGGTTCTAAAATTGTAACCTGTGAAGAAACATTCAGATTCTGAGAACTTGAAATCTTACCCCAAGGTGTAGTTTAAGGGCAGTAGTTAGATTCATATGCTTGTGGATTTCTCTGAATGTATCACCAAGGCATAATACACTTTACAAAGGTCTGTAATGGTTTCAAAAGCCAGTGTTATGTGTAGCTCCAGGTCATATTTTCTATTACAGAAGATAGGGAGTATAAAAACTGTACCACATAGCACATCAATAAAAGAGAACTATGGTCTTTATCTTATCTTACAGAAATTTCCAAATTGAAATGTACATTTTTTGTTGCAAAAAGAAATTGAAAATTTCACAGTACTTTCTGCCTTTGCTATATGAGTTATATCCAAACTATTTTCAGTTATGCTTTAGGGCTGTTGGAAGATGAGGGGACTGAAGTGGTCTTCTACTCAATGAGAAATGGAGGAGGTGGGAACAGTGCATTACTGATGATAATCCAACTGCAGATTTCCAAAGCAGTCTGGTAATTCAATGAAGGAGACCGTCAGTTTTCATGGTAATATTCTTTTTCCAAGAAGAAAGAAATAATATAATTTATTAAAATATCTCCTGCCTAATCTCCTAGCTTACCTCAGGAGACACCATCTTTTAAAGGCAATTTCTGTGAGCATTGTCAAAATAGCATATTCCATCGGCTATTTACTTCACACTGGGAAGAAAACTAAAAGTGAATGGCACACATCTGTTTTCTCTGAATTTCCCATAACTTTTTTAGTAGTGTTTTATAAATTAATAATCCAGGCTCTATTTTCCTGCTGATCTTACTATCTAATCTACTTGAATAATATTAATTCTGAAGGACACTGTATGGCTTTTGCTGCTACATGTAAAGTTCTCCATTAGTATGGCAGATATTTAAAAAAATTAATATTAATGAAGTAATTGAGTAATTATTCTAGTCTACTTAAGAAAATAAGATCTCAAAATAATGAAGTAAGTTATATTTGAAGGAAATGAAAATGAGGTCAAAGGAAAGAGCAGGAAAGTTCAGTTTGTCTTTATTTGAATCAGTGTTAGAGCCTGAAGACAGGAACATATTGAATATATTGAGTGAATATATTAAATAAATTAATCCCTAGGCATCATTAGGAATTTGCAGGATTTATTTACTCTTACAATGCTTCAAGTTTAAGTCATAGGCAATTAAATAATAATGTGCCAACAAATTAACTTATTTATTGTTCAAACATACACATAGTCAATGTGTTACAGTACATTTGAAGAAGTAAATTAATATTTTCAAGATCATAACCCTTATATAGCCTAGGTATATTTAATAATATGACTTATGAGTATTACTTACACAATCAAATTGCTTATTCAGATAATCATCTCTCTGTTATCACTCTGAACTACTACCAATGCTTAATGGCTATTTATTGTTTAGAATCTGTAGAATTTGTTTAGCAACCACTTTTACTTTATGCCAAAGTATTGGACCTTGCATCCCTTTTAGCCTCCTTCTTAGGATATATATTTTGTTTGTAGATAAGTACAAAAATAAAAACACATTTAAAAATAAGGTGATATATCCATAAAGTATTTTGATTTGAGAGCATTGAAGCAGCTAACCTACTTTTATGATTTCTTAATTGATTGCATGTCTTCCCATATAAAGCAGCAAAGCCCTCAAATGTAATGACAATCATAGAAAAGGAATAGGAGTTCTCACAATATAAACGTTATCAACAAATTAACTGAAAGATTTACAATGAAATTCTGTCACAAAGTGATCATGGGCATTATGAAATTAATTTTAGTGCCATTTTTCTAAAATAGTTAACAATAAAACAGGATTAAAACAGTAAACTTGAATACAGTAGAGGAAATGGTAAGATGAATTAATAAAGGCAAATTTGTCATCATTACCACTTTTGACAAAAATGCTTATCATGGATTGCATTGTTTTCCCCCTCAGTATTCATATGCTAAAACCTCAATCCAGCAACTCTATATTTTGTGATATAGCTATGTGGAGGTAAAGGGTCTAAAGGGAAATGAGGTAGATTGATATCATAAAACTGCCACCTTCATAGGAAAGAAATATCAACCAGAGAGCATGCTCCCTCAGTGTGCATAGAGAAGAACTTGCCTATAGAACAAATGGAGAGACTTTACTGGAAAGAGACCACACTTTCATCCTGTTCTCAGGCTTCTACCTTCAAATAGTGTCATCTGTATGAAAATGGATGGAGTTGAAAATTGTGACCTAGACTTTAAAAAATTAGAAAACAGACAGGGGCTTTTAAGGAAGAGGAGGGGGCCCAAGTTGAAGGCAAAAGAGGCAGGTTGAATAAGACAAAGTGGATGACATAAATGCAAGATGTAACATAATGAAACTCAATATTTTCTGCCATGAAAACATACCACTTAGCTTTAAAATGTCAAAAGAAATGTCTACCCTTGAAATCAGCCAGTATATGGTATTTTGTTATGACAGCCTGACCAGACTTAGGCCACAGCACAGTGAACACCCAGGTAATACCACAAGTGCTCACAGATGCTTTTCACTAAAGAAGATTTGTGTTACTTGTTACTTCTGTGACCAGACAAAGATGACAGTCTAATGGGAAAATACATGAGTTCAAAAACTGCAACTATCCAGGCTTGCTGGCATACACCTTTAATCCTAGCACTCAGGAGTCAGAAAATCTGTGAGACTGAAGCCAACCTGGTCTACATAGTGAATTCCAGACCAGATGGAGTTACACGGAGACTCTGTCTCAAGAAACAAACAAACCAAAAATTGCAATTACTATCAAAAATGTAACTTTTGCCCATGAATAGAAAATGCTGTCTCGTGAACTGATTTTGAAGAAAGTTCTAAACTCTGTATATTTAAAACCCACCTAAGAGTGTAATTAAACTGAGAGTTGAAATTTTAATTAGTCCCTAAAAATTAACCTTCTTTACTGGCCATGCTTAGAATGAACTGAGAAATAGATAACAAGTTAAGACAGATGGAGAACAAATTTGGAGTTTTATTGCTATAAAAATAGAACAAATGAGTAAAGGACATGGCTTTAAAATAAAGTCATACTGCTTTGAGAACATCAAGAAGTGAACCAACTGAGTGACCTGAAGTGGAATACTGTAACAAGCTGCCACTTGTGAAGCTCACCACAAGGCTGAGGAAACCAGCCTGAACACACTTTCCATAGGACAGAATTATTCATATAGGGTTTTCTTCCTAATGCACTTGACAGATAATTCTCCACTTCTGAGAGGAGAACCACCTGAACAGGATGAGGAGGCGTGGTTTTACAGCAGAAATACAAAAAGAGAAACTGAGGTACCAGAATGAATGCTGTCCTCCAAGGGTAGTGAGCAGAGAGGAGACAGTAAAAGTTAGACAGGCTGCATCTGCCTCCTTCAGGCTGCAGGTCGGCTGCCCAGTGAAAAGTACACCAGCTGGTGAAAGGTCCTCCTCCTAAAAGTGACTTACAGCAGAAAATATTTATTAACAGATATCAAAGTTGACCAAGTATGTATTTCACTTTGTAACACTCATTATGGCTAGAAAACTGATAAACTTTAGCTTGTATTTAATTAGTATATAATAGTGTGCATTTGCAGAGAGTAGTACAATATTCCAATACACATGTAAAAATTGTAATAATCAAGAAAGTGGGAATATTCAAGATTTGCTTTTGCAGAAACATTCCAAGTTCTTCCTTATCAATATTTTGAAATGTATAGTAAGTACTTCTTAATTATCTTCCCATCCTGTCCTATAGAACACTATAACACATTCTTTCTGTGTGTTTAATTTTTGTGCCTGCGGAGTAGAATATCATTATTGAAACAATAGGAAGTTCCACAGGAGAAAAATGGCAACATTCTATATAATAGTCACACTAGAGGGCATATATCTAAACAAAAGAAATTTAATGTTTAGGAGACATTTACACTCTTATATTCATTGTGGCATAACTCAAAATAACCTAAATATGGAATTAACCAAAGAGTTCATCAATAGATGAATGGACAATGAAAATGTGGTCTTTACAACCAATGGGAATTTATTTGGCCAAAGGTGAATGGAAGTCTGTCACTGTGGTTCTGTACATGACACTGTAGGATACTATAATATGTAAAATAATCCTACACAGAAAGGCAAAAGCCAAGTGTCCCATGATCTCACATATGAGGAACCTGGAAAAGCAGACCCAGCTTCATTTTGAATTCTCTCTCTCTCTCTCTCTCTCTCTCTTTCTCTCTCTCTCTCCTTTCATCTCTCATCTCTCATCAATGGTAGCAAAATTTCAAGTTTATATTTCCAGAGGGGGTTGGTTTGTTAAGATGAGGAATTTCATAATACAGAGTTTTTAGTGCAATGGTCTGAATCCTTCACTGGCTCAGCTAGCTGGACTGATTCATTCTGTCATAGTCACTGTCTTGTGTGCTGCCTGAGTCAGAGTGTACCCTTCATTTCATTTCATGTTTCTTTTTCTTTTCTTTTTTTTTCTGAACGACAATTCTATGGAAGGTACTATGCAGATGTAAAGTGAAGTATGCCTGTATTAAAGAATCAATAACAAACCAGATGCACACATGCCACTTAATAATATTTGACATTATTCTTGTGTGATTTTATATGTAACTATTACAATAAAATGTTAATCCTAAGCACAATTTGGGGAGAAAGGTGAATAATCAAAGGTCAAAATAAGAACTGGTGAAATTATTAAATGCATCAGAATAATAGCTTTTTTTACATACTGAGAGCAACATAGTGGGTTTTACACTTAAATAGTCTGGTCTGAATTAATTTAATGTGATTTGGTAGTTTGTATTGACCAAAGGTAGCTAAACTGGCCTTAAGTTATTCTCTTTGGGGTTAATTATTCCATTTCTTGTTTATCCTGATTTTCATCTTAATGCTGTTTGTGACAACACTGAGTGGTGTCAGCCTTTACAGAGATGTATTAGGTAGAACCAATAATTACATTTTCTTTTCTCAGTTGAATTTATTCTGTTAGTTCCTCTGGAAACATATTTATGCTTATTTTAAATTTTTAATCTCCTTTCATAGAAAATAATAATAGGGCATGCCATTCCTTCCCTTATTTTTATTTTTTCAGCAATTGCCCTAAAGGAAAAAAAATGTCCTTTCCTATTATAATAATAAAACCTAGCCAACCATAAATAATGTATTTTCTTTTCAGAGTAAATTTTAATATTTTAGCAAATAGTTATTTTATTCAATGAAGGTTAGTAAATATGTATCACTTAAAAATAAATGGCTGCCTTACTTAAGTGTATTCAGACGATGTCTCCAGTATGTAATTGGAATCATACTAGTAGGCTGTTCTTGATATTTAAAAAAGGAAACTATCTTTAGGATTAACTTTCTTTAGAATCATTTGCAAATGAGATTATAGGAGAACTGAGTTTTTAAGATCAATATGCTTGACTACTAAACATTCAAAATATAGAACATAGAAATGCCATAGAAAACCATGAGTATTTTACAAAGCAAAATGACTTAAAATGGATGATAATAACAGTTGTTCAGGATAGGATACAGTCGCTTATTTTTATAGTACATCTTTATGCTGGCTAGACATCTTGGCTCCAAGAAGGCACTCAATAAATTTCAGTAGGATTATTGCTTTTGGATAACTTTAGGTAAAAAAAAAGATGCAAACATTTGTATATAAAATTGTGCACAAAAGTTACATTATATACTGATGCTGTTATCTGTGATAGTGTCAATAAAATATTCCAGTGGAAAATAATGGCTCTAAAATACAATAAAATCACATGTAAGAACAATAAATTTGTTCCAAATAATATATCCCATATAAAATACATTATGTGGAAATTGCATGTGAATGCATACATACACAAGCATTTCCAATCACACCTATTTGATATTTGACATTCAAAACAAATAACAATGAAATTATTTCTTTGTAAAGCAAATAACTATAGTGTTAACTTTTAGGATGGCTTAGTGTAGAATATCTGAAAACAACAGAATTATGGAACTATAAGGCTATGAACTGTCACATGAGAATGTAGTTGCCTTACATTCATCTAGTCTAAAATCTGTAAGGACAGAAAGCTGTTGAACAATGCAGAAAACACCAAAGAAGAATCTGTCAACTGGAACCTGTATATGTGAAATTGACAGACAACAGTCATTGGATGAATTAGAATGTCCACGTCTGTGCTTCAATTCCTTTGTCAGTACCAGGAGAGACTATCAGATACTCTCTGAGTTTGTGTGACATAATAAATATACACTGCTTCCTATCAAAGAACAATGACAAAGTGCCAACATGAACTTTTAAAATCCCCCTAATTTTAAAAAGTACTACAAAGGATAGAGAATCATATTAAGCCTCATCATAGAGTAGCAATTACCAGAATGAAGCAGGTAGTAATGTATTTCAGTGTAGGGATTAAACCCGGGAATTTCTAACTGTGGGACAGGACCTTTTCCATTGAACTTCAAGCACAGTCCTATTAAGGCAACTCTTCAGAACAGTATCAGGAACAAAGACAATAATGGGCATCTCATGTTGCATTTAACTGGAAATGGAGCAAAAGCTTTGCATATAATTCTTCATGCTCACATACTGGTGGAAAATCTTCTGGATATAATAAAATGTTAGAATTGTCTATTTCTTTCTTTCTCCGTTGAATAAACAATTTGACAGCATTTTCCTTAACATGAGTTAGAAAGGAATCCATTTCATTTTTGTTTAATTTCTGAATTCTAATCAAGACATACAATGGTGGGTTACATTACTTTGGTGTAAATTGAAATGTGACTTCTGTTATTGAACAGATGATAAAATTCAGACCTAAGCATAGTGCATCTACATTTCAGGAGGAAATTAAAGGTAAGAATAATTAGAAAATAATGATAGGATAATATTTTTGATATCAAAGGCTAAATTTCAACTAAAATACAGAGAGCTAAAATTTTCTTTAGAACACAATTTTTGTGTAACTGTCACCACCTTTCTAATTGTGAGTGTATTTAACAGGATAAAACTCACATTGATTTCAAGGAGATCATTCAAAGGTAAATTATGAATATTTTATATATTAAAATACCATTTTGAAAACATCAAGCCTTTTGTTCTTCTGCTTCTTATATTGTTGCATATATATATTATATATAATCATCAATTTATATGGTGATTATGAAAAAGAAAAGACAGAAATCTAACACATATATTTAAACTTGTTTCTTTCTGTACTAAAATTTGTATAAGGTCAACACAAAATGAATTAAATAAAACTCAGTATAAACATCTTCAATAGTCATTTCAGTTGTTTTTGTAGGTATAATTACTAGGCTTTATGTTTGAAACAGTTCCCTTCAGGAGAGTTTTCCCTAGGCAGGCAAAGGCCATTATGGTTAGGGTAGGCTGAATTATGTCCCCAAAGCTACTCCTTGTGATTAACTCATCATTTTATGAATTTGTTGTAGGCCTCAGTTCCTTTTTTGTTACAAAAGATAACACATGATTATTTCACAATATTTTCATAAGAAATAAATGCTTCTTGTGTGCATCAGTGAAGACAAGAGGCTTCTATCATGTAGTGTCAGAATAAAAATACTTTATTATAATGCTCAGATATCTCCTATAATTGGAAGAGTTTCACACTCTGTTCTCCATTTCTTCTATTCAGTACATAAAATTACAAACATAAGAGGGTATAAGCCCCGGAGCTGCTATAATATGCACAAGCTAGTACAGGTGAAATGATAAAACAGTGCCCGACAACATTTTTAACAGGATCTGGAAATGAATATCTGTGATTGATTTTTATTTTCAGTTTCAGAATTCTGATCAAAATCTTTCGTGATGGATTATACTCTCTTGGTGTATCTTTAACTGTGACCTCCATTGTTGAACATATAATAAAACGTGGCTTTCAAATTGTTTCTTTCCAATTACTTTTCCCTTGACTAGGAAATAGGAATGTCATAAACAAGGTAAAATGAATTAGTGAATCTACTACTCTTTGTGTCTTAGTGGCACTGGATACACTCATTTTACAATTATTTGCACTTGAAGTATATGTACTTTATATATATATATGTATATATATTTGCCTTTATATATTTGTCTTTATATATTGGTCTTTTTGAGACAGGGTCTCCCTGTAGCCCCAGCTGTCCTGGAATTCATTCTGTAGACCAGGCTGGCCTTGAACTCACCGAGATCTGCCTGCATCTGCCTCCTGAGTACTGGGATTAAAGGCTACCATGCCCGGCTTCTTTTTCTATTTTTTAGCACTTTGGTTTGATCATATTAACATATTTTTTAAATTTTCTGGTAAATTTTTGAAAAGTTCTGGTAATCATTTTAATAATCAATAATGATAAAGAAAGTAAATGGGTTTCGAGTAACCTATCCTTTCCCCTACGCTTCATGAAATGACAACTTTGATCTTTAAAAAAGAATTATATAATACATTATATCTATTATAATGAGAATTGGTGGGGACATAAAAATCTCAAAATTTCCCAATGCTAGTCACAGAACCGAGTTACAATTCTAAAATGAGACCTCTCAATTTATGTGGGCTTTTCAAAACACCGGCAAAGTCTTGAAAAATTGTGTTTCCAATAGCTCATGAAATATGCAAGAGAAACTACTCATGAACAATGTATATTTCTTGAAATAATCGTTCTGGATATAAACACGTATAATTGTTAAATGTAATCATTTTTTTATTCAAAATAAATAGTTTTTCTCTAAGTGTATTTTGTTTAAAATATGATGAGTTAATTCAGATACAAACTAACATAATAGTGAAGAATAGTCACATCCATTGCCTTTTAAATGACTTAGGAAAATCAAAGAAACATGAGAAAAGGCAGACAAATTTAATTAAAAGGGAAAAATGTATATGTATGCCCAACACATTGCTAATAGGGAAGTATTTGATAACATAGCATTTAAAAGAAGAATAGCATGAAAGAATTTAAAACATACGTGAATGTTTTTGGTTAGAATGCACGGCTCTTTAGCATCTGGTCTCTGCTTCTCTCTCAGCCTGTATTCTTTATCATTCCCTCACTCTTCACATCATGTAATTGTTTGTAATCATCTTACTCTTGCTCTTCCATAACCTTGTTTTATAATTTTATGTTCGTCAATTCATTAGTAAGTATTATTAATTAATTATTTACTGTGTGCTTGTGTGCATATGTGCATGTGTGTGTATATGTGTGTGTGTGTGTGTTTTGGTGTTTGTGTGTGTGTGTGTGTGTGTGTGTGTGTGTGTTTGGATGGGCACCTCATGCAGCACACTCATGGAAGCCAGAAGACAACTTGTGGAAGTCACTTCTTTTTGTTCATTTCCAAAGTTCTATGCTGGGTTATTGTCTGCCTGAGTTTGCATGGGAACTGTGTATGCTGGCACCATTGCCATAGAATCATATGAGCAAGGTCCCAGGAACTTGTAGGACTCTGTTTCCATATGGTCATGCACCTCCTCCTTGGCTCTTACAATATCTCTGTCCCTTCTTTGGTGATTGTCCCCAAGCCTCGGATAGGTGAAGTTTAAGAGGTCCTGTCCAAGGACCATTATTTAGCAGACTCTTGATCTCCACACTTTGGCCATTTGTGACCTTTTGTGTTCCTGGCCCTCTACTGCATGAGGGATCTTCATTTCTGAGAACTGAGAAATTCATTAATGTCCTCCTCTTTATCTCTGTTCTATGTTCCATGATCCCTAAATGTAGAGGTTGCATTGTAGATATGTCCCTTAGGCCTCGGCAATTCATAGACAATGTCCGTGTGTGACCAGTTGTGGTGCTTGATAATAGTCTCTGACTGGTGCAAAATGAACTTCTTTGATGGGTGGTGACTGGGCTATTCTGTAAATGTAAGAATATATATTCTGCACATAGTAAGAAATCACATTAGTCCAGCTATGTGACGGTCTTGGTGTTTTCTCTAAGATCTATGACCACTCCAACCACGGGTATTGGGTTATGTTTACAGTACCACACTTGAGATTCCTCCCTTTGAGTGGGCTTTTAGTCAAATTAGGTAGCTGTTGATTGCCCCCAAGATAAAAGTGCCACCACTGCACCAATGATGTATGCTCTGCTGGCCACTGATGTGGTTATTTGGTCTTGAAGCTGGTGTTGTGTCATCCATTGATGTTTTCCCTTGGAACCTTCACAGCACTCTCCAAAGCTATGAGAGCTAGCCTTCAGGGGAAGTAGTTTCAGGTCAGTTGCATCTCTATTGCTCCAAGTCCTGTCTCTGAAGTTTGTTCTGTCTTCAGAAGTAGGGTCTTACCTTCAAGTTCTTGGAGGCCATCAAGGGCTATGGCAATAGCCTGAGTGATTTTGGGAGTCTCTTGGAAAGCCTGGCTATATAAGAAGAAACTGTGCCAGACAGGAGACACCTTCCTTTGAGTTGTTGGCCAAGGTGCTCCAAGAAACCTACAGCTTTTTAAACAAAATGCAAAAGTTTTTTTTTTGTCCCATGTCTAAGTACAACCACTTTTTGAGTTCTCTGATGAAGAATTCTATCTCTCTTTGATGTAGTCATACAATGTCTATTAGATTCTACTGTTTCATTTCCTTTCTGATCTCTTCAGCATTTAGAGTCAGTGCTACTCTATCTATAATATGACCAGTAAATAAATTATGTGAATAAGTTATAAGATCCAAATTTTAAAAAATAGGGATGAACGGGCTAGAGAGTTGGCTCAGTGATTAATAGCACTGGCTGCTCTTGCAGAGGACCTAAGTTCTCTTCCCAGCACTAACATAGTGGATATCAATCGTATGTAACTCCATTTCTAGGCAATCCAACACCCACTTTTATCTTTTGCAGGTATTGCATGCCCCTGGTGCCCTTATACACATGCAGACAAAACACTCATACTCATAAAATAATAAGGAAATTAATAACAAAGTTAATAAAAGTGAGATGAAACAATATCCATTGAATAGGAAATAAGTAAAATATGTTCTAACTCCTCACAGTAAAAAAAAAAATCGAATCAATAAATACATAAGCCTTTTCTAACTAGAAAAACTTTTAACTGGAAATGGCGACAATAAAATATTCAGATAAATGAATTATCATACAATGTGGGAAGATTATATAGTATTAAAAGTTTTTAAAATGGACAAATATGATGTCACAACTTTATTATAACATTATTATATTATTTAGATAATAATCTGGAAATGAGCAATAATGTTTTAAAAATCAAATTGTATTAATGAAACAACATAAAGTAAAATATTGGAATTATATGTATCATAAAATTATAATTCAATGACTATTCAAGCTTCACTGGTAAGAGTTGAGGGATGCACTAATTTTCTCTCTACACACTATTTCGCTATGTTCCAAGAGTCTTAGGTGTAGTGGTTTCACTCTAGATACATCACCTAGGACTAGATAACTCTCAGATGTATATTCTCTGTATCTTACCAGTTGTGGGGTTTTTCAGTAGCCTCCAACAATTGCAAAAAGAAGCTTAGTTGATGAGCAGAGTATGGTAGAATTGACTGTAAATATAAGGATCCATATTTAGCATATGGTAAATTTCATTTGTCTAGAGATATAACAGAGATAAATTTTTCTCTAGGACATATGACCCTTCCAGCCATGTGTATTTGGCTGTGCTTACAGTGCCACCTGTGAGCACACTTCCATTCAGAGAAATTTAAGTTCAATTAATATAGCTGTTGATAACCCCCCCCCATAGCAATGCCACTGGATAAAGGGAGAGAGACTAAAGATTAATTGGGAGGAGGGGTTAGGGAAACCAGAGGGAAATGTGTTGCCTCCAAACTCCCTGGGCAATGCACATATGGTGCTGGAGCATTAGTGC
>NW_008359214.1:3953659-3955951 GCF_000622305.1 Nannospalax galili
AAGAACACAGTGCCAGACAAGAGAGATTTCCCCCCCAGTGTTTGGACAGGGTGGTCCAAGCCTCTCAAAATAACATAGGCTATTAACAGAGGTTTTAGTTATCTCTCAGAACTGGCAGATAAGACCCTGCTTCTGAAGAAAATATATACTTCAGACACAAGACTTGTAGCAGTGGAGCAGGTACTGACCTGGAATCTTTTTACTTGGTATATAGCTCTCATTGTTCTGGAAGAAACTATGCAAGTTGCTGAGGAAGAAAATCAATCAATGGTCCAACCCAGCCCTAAAACCTAATAACCTATTTGCAGTTTCATCTTCTCATACCATATAAGCGCACTGACAAAATGACAATCATGCCTATTCATCTTTTAATGCAAATAAATTTAGAAGAACTTTAATAATAAAGGGGTAAATTTGACGTAAGGCAGAATAAGATTATTTTCATTAAACCTGAATTGAATAAAAAGCAGTTAAACTACTACCCAACTATAAAACTAGCCATCCTCAGGGAGAAAATTAGGTAAAATAAATTCACAGATTAACTTACCAGAAGTTTGAGCTATATTCTTAATTCACAATTTGATCTTTATGCTGTTGTTTTGTATGCTAATGTGAGTTATAGCCAATAATTTACTTAATAGTTTTATATTAAATTTTCTTAATGGTAGTTTACTTTCATGAAATTTTTAGCATTGTGGCATTTTCCATGGAGTATCAGATGATATAACATGAAAAATATCTGATAAATTTTCAAGACTTAAAATAATAGCTGTAGCTTAAATTGCATGTTCGGAAACTCAGAATGAATCATTTCCACTCACAGTATTGATGTGACTGCAATAAAGAATATGCACAGAAAGGGTGGACGCAGTAGAGACTAGAGAAACTGTATCAATTTTTAACAATCGAGCAGGTGGCTAACATACTCAAACACCTTAAACCTTTATGACATCTTTTCTTGGTCTTTTAAAATGACATTAAAATGAAAATTTAATTTTTTCCTACAGCGTTTATAATTAGCTAGTGTCTGTGAACAGAAATTGTGAGAAACCATCAATTTTTGATTACCATTTTGTAAGAGTATGTGAAAATATTCTTCTTGTCATTGTCCATTGAATCACACCAAGGGTTGGTACCAAGACATAGAACTGTGGGTATAGAGAAATAATTCTTTAACATCTCTTCTTGGGACTTTCAGAACATAAATCAGGTCTTTCATTACAAAGAGAGGTTGTGAAATCTTTATGCCTAGACATTAATTCAGCATTAGAGTTTATATTAACTTTATATTCTATAAATATTCTAATAAAGTAGCAATAAAGTTCTTATTTTCTATTTTTTAACCTCAGAAATGTAAATTACTTATGCATTAATTCAGGTTTAGATAATACATTTAATTCCAAGTAATATATTTGGCCTACTGTTTGGATGACATTCAGTGGGAGTACACATTATACACTTGTTTTGTTTTGTTTTGTTTTGTTTTTTTCTTTCTTTCTTTTTTTTTTTTTTCAAATTAGCCAAATTTTATTTAGCTTCTCAGTGACTGCATGCTCTGGGTCAAGATTTAGAGACTACAACCCTTGCTGAGGAAAGTAAAGCTTTTAGGAACAAAAATCCACTTCCCCTCAAAAACAGTGTCATGTTTGTTCCTGAGGGTATGTAAGTAAGTGATTTATAGAAGTCAGATAAGCATTAGGCAAGCAGTTACAAAAAACATAAAATGGGGCTGGAAAGATGGCTCAGTGGTTAAGAACACTCACTGTTCTTGCAGAAGACCAGGGTTCAAATCCCAGCACCAACATGGCAACTAGCAACTGCCTGTAATTCCATCCCCTGGGAACCGACAGTCTCTTCTGAACTTTGCGGGCATTGCAGGACACAGGTGCACTTACCTACATGCAGGTAATACATACATATACATAAAATACAATAAAATAAAATAAAATAAAATTTTAAAAATTAAAAAAAAAATGAGTAAAACATTAACTATGATATTCTTGGTTTTATGAGGGTGTTTTCTATGCTTAATTCTTCCTGGAACTGCACTGTGGTTAAGCCCCTCCTGGAACTGCCTGTCCAAGTGGCTGCAGTTATCAGGTGGTGAATCATGAGGACCAGGAGAATAATGACTGGTACTAGTTGGAGAATACCTCTCTTTCCCTTTTTCTCATCTTGAATTTTTTTTTTTTTTCAATTTTTTTTCTCTTGAATTTTTTTTTAAATAAGAAGAAGCATTTCATTACAACAGCATTAACCTATTCAATAACATTTTTCTGAGCTAGGGTACAT
>NW_008359214.1:3957639-3958010 GCF_000622305.1 Nannospalax galili
CTAGTTCCATCCATTTACCTGCAAATTTCATGATTTCATCCTTCTTTACTGCTGAGTAAAAATCCATCATATATATGAATCACATTTTCCTTATCCACTCATCTATTGACGGACACTTAGGTTGCTTCCATCTCTTAGCTATTGGGAAAAGAGGAGCAACAAACATGGATGTACAAGTGTCTCTGCAATAGGGTGAGTTCTTTGGGTATATGCCAAGGAGTGGTATAACGGAGTCAAATGGTAGGTTCATTTGCAGTTTTTTAAGAGTTCTCCACACTGCTTTCCATAGGGGTCGAACCAGTTGGCAGCCCCACCAGCATTGGACGAGTGTTCCCCTTTCCCCACATCCTCTCCAACATTTGGTATCATTT
>NW_008359214.1:3961128-3962120 GCF_000622305.1 Nannospalax galili
CCATTTGCTTGGTATATTTTTTTCCATCCTTTCACTTTGAGATAGTGTCTGTTCTTGAAAGGGAGATGAGTTTCTTGCAGACAACAAAAAGATGGTTTTTTTTTCTTAATCCATTCATATAGTCTGTGTCTTTTGACTGGGGAGTTCAATCCATTAATGTTTAAAGTTATTAGTGAAAGGTGAGTATTGAATCCTGTCCTTTTTTTTGTTTGTATTCTTGTTATAACTGTACTTTTACACTCTTATACCCTCGTTGGAATTCTTTCTTCAACCCCTTGGGTATAGTCATTCCTTTCTTCAGCTCTTTGTATTGCTCCCAGAACTCTCTGAAGGGCTGGTTTTGTGGACAAGAATTCCTTCAGCCTATTTATGTCATGGAAGATTTTTCTTTACCCTTCGACTATAGCAGACATTTTGGCTGGGTATAGTAATCTAGGTTGGCATCTGTGGTCAATTAAAACCGGTAATGCTTTGATCCCGGCTCTTCTGGCTTTCATAGTTTAAGGTGAAAAGTCAGCTGTAATCCTAATGGGTTTTCCTTTATATGTGACTTGTTGTTTTTCTTTTGCAGCTTTCAGTATTATCTCTTTGTTCTGTGCGTTTAGTGTTTTTACTATGATGTGCCATGGAGAGTTTCTTTTCTGGTCCTGTCTGTTTGGTGTTCTATATGCTTCTTATAATTATTTGGCATGTCTTTCTTCCACTGTTCTGTTGAAGATCTGGTCCATGTCATTATCTTGGTATTCTTCTCCTTCCTGTATTCCTATGATTTGTAAGTTTGGTCTTTTTATGGTGTCACATAATTCCTGCATATTCCATTCTTGTGATTTCTTAAATTTTTCATAATCTTTGCTTGACTGGTCTAGTTTGTCCACTTTTTCTTCCAGTCTTGATACTCTGTTTTCCATTTCATTCATCCTTTTGGTGAGGCTTTCTCCTGTCATTTCTAATTGGCTTACTGAGTGTTTCACTTCCTTCTTCATTTCAGCCTG
>NW_008359214.1:3962616-3975764 GCF_000622305.1 Nannospalax galili
TCCTTAGGTCTGGAATCTTCTAAGAATGATTTTGGCCTCAGGAACTTGGGTGTTGGACTGACCTGAGATCCTGGCCGTGGCCGTGCCACACAGGGATGCAAAGGCAGATGGGGAGGGAAGAAGCCCCAAGATTTCCCAGGGAGTGGATTGAGTAGCTTGGTTGTACTGGATGCGAAGGATCAGGGAGAGAAAAGGTAAGCCTCAGAGCCCCAGAAAGAGGCTGTCAGCCCCAGAAGGAGGCTGGCGGGTGTTGCAGGATCAGGGAAGTAGAGGGAGGTGAGGGCAGGGCCAGGTCCAGAAGCAGTGCTCCTGGGCCTCAAGGAAGGCACTAAGTAGGTCTTGGTGAAAATGTTCAGGAAGCAGAACTGGTTCCCCAGGTGTCTGGGACCGAAGTCTAGGAATGGCACAGGGCCCAAACTAGGAGTAGAAAACAGCAGGGAGATGGAATGATGATGTGGCTGGGGGAGTCAACATGAGGAGGGCTGCGCCATAGACTTACCCTGAGAGAGGCCTGAGAGCAGGAGAGCAGGCCAGGAGAGTTAGCCGGTGGTGCAGGTCCAGGGAAGCAGGGAGAGGCGAGGGCAGGGCAGGGTCCAGAAGCAGTGCTCCTGGAGCCCAACGAAGGCACCAACCTGGCCAGGGCGAAAAGGATCAGGAAGCAGCACTGGTTCCCCAGGTGTCTGGGGACTGAAGACTAGCGATGGCACAGGGCCCAAACTAGGAGCAGAAAATAGCGGGGGAGATGGAAGGGTGAACACGGCTGGGGGGCTCATCTTGAATTTTTTAACAGGGGATAAGAGTTCCCTAATTACACCCAAATTACACCCAACTTACTGTCTTAAAATAGCATGTCTCACTTAAAGCCAGGCATAAGCCATCTTCCTTTACCAACAGTCGATCCAGCACCTTTCTGTGCTGTAGCACCATTTCAGCTAGGGCTTCTCTCCAACTGCCCTATGGAGTCCTGTAAACGTCTGATATTTCTGTGTATCTGAGAGCCGAGAATCCTAAAATATTTTATTGCCCATGGCTAGGGCCTCAGTACCCAAGGCCTCAGAAACTGCAATGCCTCATCCCACAGGGATGAGCATATATTCTTAATGCTACTATTAAAGAGTCACAGCCAATGTCTCCTTATTTACTGCTTTGGCTAAAACTCTGTATTACCCAGAACAGAAACTCAAAGGGAGATTTCCTGTGCCTAGTACTGTGATGTTATATAACCAATAGCTCTATGCATGCTTATATCTGTATATATACTCACATCTAAACATTTGTAGCTAGGACCCACAAATGAGAAAGAACATGTGTCACTTGTTTTCCTGCTTCTAGGTCACCTCACTTAGTAGAATAATTTTTGTTCCATCCATTTACCTGCAAATTTCATTAATCATTTTTCTTTTCTACTGAGCAGAAATCAAGTGTACCACACATTTATTATCTATTTATTGATTGAGGGAAATTTAGGCTGTTTCCATTTCTTAGCCATTGTGAAGTTAGCATCAATCAAAATGACTGAGCAAGTATTTCTGCAGTAGGATATTAATTCCCTTGGACATAAGCCAAGGTGTGGTATAGCTGATTATATGGCAGATCTATTTTTTTGTTTTTTAAGAGAGTTCAATATACTGATTTTCACAATAGCCACACCAGTTTGCAATACAACTAACAATGGGGGTTCCCCTTTCCCCACATCCTCACCTGAACTCATTATCATTTGTTCTCTTGATCTTAGCCATTCTGGCTGGGGTAAGATTAAATGTTAGTTTTAATTTTCTTCTAATTTGCACTTTATTTTCAAACTATAATTAACATTTACATTTACCCCCACAAGAAACTTTAGCTAGTTTTTCTCTTTACAGGTTTCTTAGACACTAAGACACTAGACTTCTATGAATTTGCATTGCTCCCTTAGAATAACACAATACTTATCAAATCTTACACTTTCATCTTCCCAATTCTTCCCACCTCTTGCCTAAAAACAAAGAAATTTTCTGTGAATTTGAAAGCCCATTTCAGAAGGAAAGGAAGTACTTATTCTAATGTTTATCTTTTAGCATACTACTGAATTTAGATAGCTAAAATATGGAATGTCATTATTCTACTATAACATAAATTTATATATATTTTTTAGCTTTAATTAAAAGGTCGAAAATCCATGCATGTAAGTAGTTTGGAGAGCCTTTTTTTTTAGACAGGGTCTCTATATAGCCCCAGATGAGCTAGTACTCATTATGTGAGACTGACCTCAATCTCACAGAGATCTACCTGCCTCTGCTTCCTGTGTGCTGGGCACAATCACACCAAGCTGGAGAGGAAATTTTAATTAGTAGTAATAATCATACCTAAATACACAGGTAGATACATAGACCAGTTTTTATTTCATAAATTATTTAGTTGCAAATAATTTGTAAGGAAATATCCTAAATCTACTACTATAGGGAGCAATAATGAGTTTGGAGTAGAAAAAGGAAAAAAGGTAACACAAGATGGGATTCAGCTGCGTGTTAAGGAAATGTATTTGACCTTATTAAAGATCACATTATATCATATTATATACTGAGTGTTTTTAGCATAGAACTCCAGAATTTCTTAAACTAACTTCATAATGGAACCATGTATATTGAAATAAACAAACTTTTAAAATTCTACGCCTTCAAATAACATGTTTTTATTAAATAACTTATATCCCCTATTTTGATTGTGAGACCAAACTAGGTTAATCAAAATCTAATTTGTGTAATGTAACAAGAAAAATAAAAAGGGAAAACCAGATACAGAAAGGAGTAAACTGAATTCAGCTAATTCTCTCTTACTAGGAACTGATAAAAAGGATAAAGTGCTCTTCAGCCAGTCATATTAAAAAGAAATATTATACCCTAGAATTTGAAAAATAGCCATTTATTGCTTCCTTAGCAAGAATCAGGCACTTATGGACTCTGGAATATATAAGTCCAAGAAAACAACATAGGTGCCATATTCAGAGGAAGCAATAAAAGAAATCACTGTAAAACTTTGTGGAATTATTTTGCTTTAAAAAAGAAATGAGATTTTTTTTTTCTGTTAAGAATGAATAAAAGAAGGTCTTAGATAGAGACAGTAATGCAGAGGATAAAAAAATTAGAGTCATAGTGGAAACTTAGATTAGGTCAATTTATATCCTTGGCAAGAGATCTTTTCAAAATCAAGCTTGCATGAAATCCTAACTTTAACCAAAACAATGATCATAGCTAATTGAAACCCTGTGGAAAGATGACCCACCCATCTGACCAGAGTCAGTTTTACCAGCTCTCAGAAACTGACTTAATAAATGTGTCTTAACTTTGCAGGCTTTATGCAATTATTTTAAGAAGTAATTATTAAATAATGAATATTTAAGGAAGATTAAAGGAATTTTGTGCTATTACTTTCCATTAACTTTCAGAATTGCTTTATAAATATGGGGGATTAATGATTCCAAAGCTATTTTCCTTTTCTCATATTTCAAACTTTTCATGTATTTATTTTGAAGGTTTTTAAATTCCCAAAATTAAATTTATTTTTAATGTCACTGTTTCTTAGTATGCTTTGTATTTAGAACTTTTTCCCTTATAAAAAATGATTAATTTGTAATACATCGTGAATGCCTAGGACCCATCACAGATTATATATTCTTGGGTTCTGAAGATTCAGATAGAAATTCATTTTCTATATGGATAGCACAGGTTTATTCTATGCTAAAGTAACAATTGCCCTGTTGGCTGCTATTTGATTTACAAAATATCTTCTTTATCAGTCTATATAATATTTCAAAGGCTAGTAACTTTTCACCAGATTTCATTTCCATACATGTGTATAAAAATATGTGAAAAAACGAGTACTAAACATATTTTCTACTATGAATGATTTTTATTTTGCAGAACTTTGTGAAAGAATATTTTTATTAGATTTATCATATGCATTTAAAGTACATTGGTCATATTTATTCCATCATTATCTCGTCTATCCTCTTTCCTCATTCACTTGATATATTCTGGTTCCATAGTCATATCTCTTCTATTTTTATATCCTTAGAGAAGAGAAATATACTACATTTTTACTAAATCTTGCTTATTTCACTTATGATGATGACAAATTCCAAACATTTCCTTCAAACAACATGATTTTTCTCTTCTTTATAATTTGATAATAATTACACACATACTCACTGACATACGTCCACTTTTGTGTGTGTATTTATGTTTCCTTCTTTATCTATTCATTTGTTCATGGGTACTTAGACTGATTTGGCAACTTGATTACTGTAAATAGTGTTGTAATGAACAAAGTATGTATATATTTCTATTGTTTACTGACTGAGTTTGATTTGATTCCTTACCTATTTAGTCAGATTTTGCATGGGTGCATTATATGGTGGTTCTATTTGTATGTGTGTGTTTGTGTATGTGTGTGTGTGCATGTATGTGCATGTTTTCATGCATGTATAAACATATATATATATACATATATACAGTGCAACTAACATACATATTATATATACATGCATATATATATATGTTGATTTCCATACTGGCTGTCCTAACTTTATATTTCCAGAAAATAGAAAATTATATAAAGATTCTTTTTATTATCAACATCTTCCAAAACTTTAATTGTTTTCTTGACAATATTCATTATATCTGGGGTGAGATAAAATTTCAATATGGTTTTTATTTGCATTTCTCTGATGTCTAAACAGGCTCAGCAGTTTGTCAGGCATTTATTGACCATTTGTATGTCTTCATTTAAAAAGCATCTTCTCAGTTCATTTGTCCATTACTGAATGGATTGCTCTTTTGGATTTTAATGTTTTGTGTTCTTTATGCATTTGGGATATCACTCCTCTCTCAGATGAACGGTTGGCAAAGATGTTCTCTTACAGCATCATCTGTTTCATCACTGTCTATGTCTATATGTTTCTGTGTTTCCCTGTTTTTTTTCCCCTCTATGTGATTAAAATAGCCTTAACCCTCCGTTTAAAAGATGCACACTGGTTGACAGAATTGTAAAACAATAACCAACTCTTTCATTTTTCAGGGAAAGACATATGAAAACTACAAATTTAAGGATAAAAATGTCATTATAAGAATATGGTCTAAATTTACAGCCACTTTTGAAAGAGATGTATCTTTTCTTTGGAAATTGTTATTGAATATGTTAAAGCTGTAATGAGATGCTTCTTCTAATTATGTGATTATTAAAAAAAGAAGATATGGTCTATAGAGGTATGCAGGAAAAGCTTTAGTCAAAGTCAATGAACCAGATTCCAAGCTAACCTTGACTGGAGAGATGAACTAAGTTAGTTCATGAAAATAAATGGACTAAACCACTATGAAAATATAGTGATCAATTTGTATACATTAAATATTCCTGCACCCAGTTTCACTGAACAAGTCATAACAAATATGACATGTGTGATTCAGTGAGGGCAGTTACAAGAGATATGTTTGTCATTGTTTATATTAAAAATCAGAGAGATTGCAAATAGATAAGAAACTGATGAACCTAGTGTCTTAGAGAAATAAGAATAAGTCAAACTTAAGACTAGCAGAATAATAAATAATAAAGATGAGTGCTAAATTTAAAGAAATGGAGGCTAAAAGATCAAATGAGACAATGAAGGAAATTTAATTGTGTAATATAAATAAGATTAACGAACTGCAAGAAAACTACCAAAGAGCAAAAAGAGAATTTTAAAGTTAATAAAAATGAAAAAAGGACCTGTTACAACAGATGACATTCATCTGCAGAGGATCATTAGGAAATACTTAAAACTTGCAGGTCAGCAGGATGAATCACAGTATAAAGTGGCCTACTGTCATGTCTGATGACCTGAGTTTGATTCCCAAAACCCATATGGTAGAAGGAGAGAGCTAACCCCCAAAATATGTCCTGTGACCTCAACACATACAAACTGTAACATGTCTATCTCGACATACACAAAATACACAAATGTAATAAAAATAACACTTTCATAAATTTATATTTTAAAAATTATTAGAAAATATAGAAGGAAGCAATACATTTCCAGAGCTTTCACACTACCAAAATTGGAAGAAATGAATAGAAAGTACTGAAAAAGTCAAAGCAGAGCAATAGGTTCTAAGTAATGAAAAGTTTACCAACCAAAACACAAACAAAAACAAAATCCAAGAACTCGATGGATTCATTGTGGATTTCTACTAAGCTTTAAATAAAATGTAATGCCAATGCTCCCGAAACTGTTAAACAAAATAAAAAGCTATGATATAAATAAACATGAATTACAGGACAAAACAAAGGAAACTGTAGGTAATTTCTCTGATGAACATCTGTGCAAATATTCTCAAAAATTTCTTGGAAACCAGATTTAACACACTAAAGTAAATGCGTTGAAAAGTTCATAGAGAATGTATCTGTTTTCATTCCAGTGATACATGGTTGATTCAAAATACACAAAGCAATGAACATAGTTCAGTACACAAATGAAATTGGGGCTAATTATCATGTGGAGCCAAAGAATTTGAGAAAATCCAACATGTCTTTGTGATAGAAGCAATGAAGAACTTGTGAATAAAGGATCATATCTCAACATAATGAAGACCATACTTGTAGAATCTATATCCAATATTATACTGAATGTCTATATCCAATATTATACTGAATGGGGAAATAACAACTAGCATGTTTTATAAACTTAGGAAGACACCAACAATATTCACTCTCATCATTCTTATATACTCCTTGAAATCTAAGACAAAGTAATAAGCCAAGTATGGAACAAAATGGATGAATATTGGAAAAGGAAAGAAAAAAGAAATCATTCTTTTGAATATGATATAATCTATAATGAAGTCTAAAGACTTTACCATAATACCTTACACTTGATCTAGACTTCATATAAATATAATCATGACAAATGTACTTTCACATATCACTAATTTTATTCAGCACCTGGGTTAGACTTTCAATTATTACATGGATGATCATTATTTATGTTTTAATCTTGAGTGATAATTTCCTTTAGTATATGAAACATTTTATCAATTCTGTTAATAAACACCATGACATGTTTGAGCTTTCCATGAGCAAATGGAATAAAAAATCAATGTACGTTATTCTGTAAACATATAGCAGTCTCTCCACTCTATAGGCAAATATCCAGGAGTGGTAACGATTGTTTATTGAATATATTTTATACAATTGTTTAAGAAGTACTGAATCTTAGTACTTCTGTGCCTTTGCCAGTATTTGGTATTTCTAGATTTTGAGATTTCATCATTCTTTCTTGCCCTCACTTCTCCCAATTTTGTAATTGGTTTCAGAATTCTTTTGTCACACACAACTTCTATTTATATTTTGTGATTTATAATGTATCCATCCAGTGTTTCTAATAATATCATTATTTTCAGAATTTTTATGTGTACTGTTTTTCATTTTGATCGTCAAATTGACTGATAGTTAATTGATTTTTGCCCTAAAATATTAACACCTATAGAGTTATAAAATATGTATTTTAATAACTCCTTTGTAATTTTAATTAAATTTTTAAGTTCATGTTTCTTCACAAAATTTTTATTTTGCACGTGACGAGGGTAAAGTTGTATATTTCCCTAATAATATTCATATATTTCAGCTCTGTTTATTTTTATATTTTAGTTATTACTTTTTATTTTATTGTATGCTTGTATTGCCTGCATGTAAGTAAATGCACCCATGTCGTGCAATGCCCTCAGAGGACAGAAGAGGCCATTGGAGCCGCTGGAACTGGAGTTACGGATATTGTTAGCTGCTACATGGGTGCTGGGATTCGAAGCCAGGTCTTCTGCAAGAACAACCATGCTCTCAACTGCTGAGCCATCTCTCCAGCCCCAGCTTTGTTTATTTAAAATACCTTTCTTTCCTCATTAGATAACTTGTGTTAGGAGAATCATACATATTCACTTGTTTTAATGTGTCTAAATTAGTTCTTCTGTGGTGTACTGTATCCCAGTTTCATGCTGCCTTAAGAGCTGACTTCAGAATTCCATATAGAATAGCTTTTGTTATGGAACCCCTTGCTATGGAACCCCTGAAATTTTTTCTTTCTATTTATTTTGTTTAGAACTAACTTACTTACTGGAAAACAAGTTTAGTTTGGGAAAAAAATTTTGTTGGTTTTGTTATATTCCTAGTTGCTTCAACATCTGCTGTAACTAAAACACTTGTTATTTTTAAGAAATGTATTTCTTCACACCAGTGTAAATAAATTAATAATAGAGAGTAGTAGTACACTTATGGATTTTAAGATATAACTTTTATTCTTAAAAAAACAGACAATAATAAAGTAAAACAGAAATATAATAATAAAAATGCTTTAGAACATTCAAGACGAGCAGAGGCTCCTGATTTTGATGATAAACAAGACATCATTAGTGACTTTCTACTGATGATGCTCATTGTTCTAGTGGCAGTTGAATTTCCGAATTGGTAATTTATGATGACAAAGTATCCTTCCATGTATTCATTATGCTCGTTAAAAAGAAAGGAATTTTTCTTTGAGATAGGATTTTGTGGCCGTGACTTGCCTGATACTTTGTAGGTGAGTGCGAACTCAGCCTTGAAGCAATCCTCCTACCTTGCAATAACAAAATAATAAATAAATAAATAAATAAATAAATAAATAAATAAAAATAAAATAGAAATAAAATTTTACTTTAAGGGAGAAAAAGTGTATGAATAAGACATCAGGCGAAGTCTGATTTATCTCAACAAATTAAATATGTACTGTAACATAAACCTTGCAATTTATTCCCAACTTCTTCTGGAAATTAATTGAAAGAGAACTAATATAATCATACTGTAACATGATTCATACATCAAAAATCCAGGGAAAATGTTAAATTCTGATAATGTAAACTTCCTGCTGCAGCAAGAGGACATGATCTGGTGGATAGTACATGTTTTTTCTGGGTTAACTATTTTTAGCTATGTAACTGTATTAAGTACATATTCATGTTTTTTGAAGATAGCTATTTTCCCCTCCTTTGTCCTGAGATTATAGTCATTTTAAAACTAATATTATTTACTCTTTCTGGGTCCTAAAATGTATTTTAAAATAAAGATATGTAGCATAAGTATGGACAAATAAAAATGTTAGTAAACACTTCCATTAGGTTCTTCCTTCAAATGTTCCTTCCTTGCTGGCCTATAAATAACACTTTCATTCTATCAGATACACTAACATTTGTTCTGTCTTCAACTTGATTCATTCACATTGTGTGTGTGTGTGTGTGTGTGTGTGCGTGTGTGTGTGTACATTGCACGTAAGTGCAGTATTGTTGGAGTCTAGAAGAGGGCTTCTGGTTCTGTGGAGCTGGAGCTACAGGTGATTGTGAGATTCCTGATATGGATTCTGGGAACTGAACCTGGGTCCTCTAGAAGAGCATCTCTGAACCACTGACCTATGTCTCCAGCCCCTTACAGGTAAATTTGATAGAAAATTCCTGAGTACTTATTTATCACTCAGAGATTACAATATATCTACCGAAAATCAGTGCTTTTTTTAGATTTTATTGTTGCTTTTTTTATAGTTACTGGAACAGATTCTGCCCTTGTAGGTAGCAGACAGAATTAAATATTTTGCCTATATCTGTGATAACTTTAATTAAGAATTTGATATAAGAATTAGCGTTAACAAAACATTGACATTCAAATTACCTTTGCTAGTCATTGAATGGCTTTATTTATTGTCATCTGATTCATATTTTTACATGTTTTCTCATAATTTCAAATTTATAGTAGAAAATGCCTATGTGGAACTTGCTTAAAAAATCAAATTATAAGTACTATAGTTAGTAAGGTTTTAGGGAAATATAAAAACTACTAGTGCAAGTGTGCTATTTAAGATGATGATTATTTTTTCTATAAAATGGACATTGTAATACCACTATAAAAGACATATTTATTATTAAAAATTCTTAACAATACTAAATAATCAGAAAGGCTTAAATTGGTGAGAATCTTCAGATTTCTTTATTTTAATTGGTAATGTATTATCACACAGACACATGGGCAGAGATTACTCCATGAATACTACAACAGAGGAACACAAATATTTTCATGATGTAGACATAATCTGAAAATGTTTAACTTGACTTTTTTTCTACAACCTGTTTTGCAAATTAAGGATGTTCCTAAGTGAATGGACTTGATGCCTGATACTAGGATTCAAATGGTCCCATGGATGTTGTTGTATTAAAATTACTACTAAACATAGCCCAGGTCATAGATACACCTGAGCACCTCCTCAGTTATATTGCTAAGGAAACTTGGTAAATTCATTGGTTCCCACATAAAGCTTTAATAAAACATTGGCTTGACACTAGAGCCTTTAAAAGGAAATAAGTATTGATTAGTATCCCCAGGAATAGAATTCTCATAACAGATGTAAAATTTATTTGTCAATGCTATTATGTCTCATAATTATTTTTTAAAAATAAAGAAAACGTGAATGTAAAGACTGTATGGAGATATGTTCCAAAATAGAAAGAAAAAATTAGAAAGCCTAAGAAAGTAATGAAGGCTTGTGTAGGTTTTTATGATATATATAGGATGAGACAAAAATAACATACACATAATCTTAAAATTTCTAAGGTCATAGTTTAGTCAACCAGTTTAAGTAACTAAATACATATCTAGTCAAGGTTTACCTGAGAATATTTGTTTTTTTACCCAAGTTTATCTACATAGCACATGGTAATTAACAGTACCAGCCTGGTGGAACTAACTTTATTGAATGTTTAACAGCCATACTTTGAGGCCTATACTAATCTGGACAGAGGGAATAAAGGACAGTTTGTGTCCCATGCCCTCCAAGGTCGACTAAGTTCCAGGGGACTATAGAACATCTCTCATAATGTCCTGTAACTGTGGTCAGTCACCTGTCCTCTTCTTCAGGGAGGCCATGGAGACTCCACGAGATGGACTTGAACCAGTGTTTGGTCAAAAAAACAGGAGGGTCAACTCAGAGGAAACATCTCATCCATGCTTCCACTGTGAAGCTAGACAGGGTCAAGCAGGACCTTTGAGTTATCTTCACATAGATAGAACTGGTAAAAGAAAGGAGCTAAAGGCTCCTCCCAAGGCCATGTGACAGATCCTCAAATGGCCTTAAGAGTAAAAATAAATTAATTTACTTGGGCCAACTGTAAGGTCTTAAACACTCAAAATGAAAATATAACCAAAGAGCAAAATCATCAGTATATTTCTTTAAGTCTTTAAGGGACTACACTTCCCAGACATCAGGCTAAGTCCATATAAAAAGTTATTTAGATAATTATTTCTCATTGATGATTTTGTTCCTAATTGGAAAGTGCTGCTAGGGTTGAGACTTCAAATCATGGTCTGCAATACTGTAGTGCCCACCCATAACTAAGGGAGACAACCTGCTAGTGTTCTAAAATGATGGATGAATTTGTTTACTCCTCCATCTAGAAGCATTTGAGAGGGAACTGACACTGATTCTAACCACTCCAATAGCAATCAAAATACCTGAAATAAATCCTGAATCCATCACTCTTGAGCCCAGCCTTGACAGACAAAAGGAAAATGAGGAGAAAGCCAGTAGAGGGATGCTTCTGGAAGCACTTGTCAAGAAATTCCAAAGGACTCTCATATGAACATTTTGAAAATTGCCCTGTTCTGACTTGTTCTACTTCCATGTCTAGAACTTGTAATGCTAATTACTCTTGCCTTTAATTCTCCTTCAGATCTCCTGTTCACCAAGGACGTTCTTTTCCCCCTACAGATAAGAGTTATGCAATTTGTTAATCTTTTAGATAGACCCACTGAAGAGGTACTCCAATTGCCTTACCTTGTGTCTCTGTGAGACAGAAGAAGCCAGAGAAGTCTGCAAGTTGGGTAACCTCTTCAGAGGATGATAATTAAAGGAGGTAGGAATTGACTAGGCAGTTAGGGTAAAAAGACCCCAAAGAAATGTAGCCAGTTTCTTTGCTAAAACAATGTCCTTGGGCCTCTTAGCAACATTTTCTTCCAAAGGCCAAAAATGTTGAAAGCATTTGGGATGTTTATCTAATCCTTAAAAGATTTTAGGGTTACCTCTTCAGAGGGGGGAATGTTAGAGTAGCCAAAAGTCCCATATAAAACAGAAAGAAAGAAAGAAAAAAGAAAGAAAGAAAGAAAGAAAGAAAGAAAGAAAGAAAGAAAGAAAGAAAGAAAGAAAGAAGTACATGGAAAAAAAAACTGAGGATCTTATCAGAAAACAAGTATTCTCAAAATTGTGAACCAATATTTTAGGACCAACTTTCATATTCCAACAGAGTCTTTAGAGAATTGTAGCTAAGACTACAAGTCCTAGATCTAGCTTGCTATTTTCAGAATGATTGTATATTAATTAATACATGTTAATAATTCAGTGTAGAGATTGTTCCATAATATATGTTAAAATATCTTCTTTTACTAAGGAAAAAAAAAGAATCTAAAAAGTCAATGGATGGAGTGGCAAGAACCTTTTTGAACAGTACTGATGTTAAATATTTCAAACTTGTAAATGTTCAACTTTTGAATGTCTCTACAAAAAATAAAATTTGAGTACGCACCACAATAAAAAATAGTAATAATCCTAAAAAGTTACTACTAAATATGACTATCAACTGGGGAAAGGAATGCAATAAAGGAGATTCTATTTTAATTTCTGAATAAATTTACTACTTTGTGTGTGTGTGTGTGTGTGTGTGTGTGTGTTTATCTATGAGTGTACTTCAAAGTGTACATGTGACTTGTGGCGGTCAGGGGACAACTTGTGAGATTCTGTTAAATACAGATATTGTCCTTAGTTCATCAGTCTGTATGGAAAGCTCATTTACCCATTGAGTAAACTGACTGGCCCAAAACGTGCAAATGTAAACATATCTATTTGAATTTCCATTTTTATTACTTGATAAAATGTGACCAACTGATTTGATATTGCATTCATTGCTTTTGTTTGCTTCTTTGATTTAAATTTTTTATTAATAAATAAGTAGATATATTTATGGTAAAATGAGATATGCTGATATATCGTTAATTAATATTAAATCAAACAAATTGACACATTCATCCCCTCATTTACTTTTTTTTATAGTGAGGATATTTAAAATTCTTTTTGCAAA
>NW_008359214.1:3975848-3986712 GCF_000622305.1 Nannospalax galili
AGTTATTACTATCATAATTGACCCATTTTATTCATAGTAATGGTATAAAATGATTGACAGGAGAGTAAGCAAGAGAGAATTACGAATGCCCGGAATTCCTGTGTTCCTTTATTTTTCTGGATTCATTTTAAAAATGACTTAACTAGTAAAACTCCATGAATTAATATATAAGATGTTTTGTCTGTGTTGTGAGTAAATGAACTAATGAGTCTTGGGATGCAGAAGTTTGATATAGGTGTGCTATTAAGGGACAAGAAGTGTGCAGCCTCATCTTCTCTGAGCTTTGACTAGTAGTGGTTCTTTGTGTTAATCATCATCTGCTACATCAGGATGCTTCTCTGATGAGAGTCGAGAGATGCATTAATGAATGGGGTATAACAATAAGTTATTAGGGTCAGTTGAATGTTATATCAATTAATTTATCAAGCAGAATAATAGTATTAGATTCTTCCATATACCCTGTGACCTGTTTAGCCTCACATTCTTAGGCCTGATATCAATGTTAGATATGAGTGAAAGTCTATAAAGTGAATATAAATCTAATTAGATCACGGTTGGTTGCTCCCATAATATTCATTTCAATATTGCATTGAGGTGCATGTTGTTTCAGACCAGTTGTTGTTGATCACATGATTCCCAGCTGGTTTTGATTTACAATTATTTTTTTTTCTCTTCCAGTAGCATGTATAGAACAGTCCTGGTCAATGAAAGCTAACCAGAGATGATAAGCCTTTGAAGTCAGCAATTATATTTATTTCTTCTACAACTTTGTAAGTAAGGTCTTATGCAATATGGCCGTTAGGTGAAATTCTTGAGGATAACAAAGAGCAGGGCAATGGTCAGTACTGAGGGTCTATGGGACATCTGCCCATTAGCTTCAAAAGAGGGAGTCCAGTCCTAATACTGGGATTTTACTTTGCAAGTCTATGAGAGCTAGTAGAGACAATGCCGCTGTTATAGGACAATTCTTTCTTATCTCTTTATAAAGTATATGTATATAC
Source organism: Nannospalax galili (assembly GCF_000622305.1). NCBI lineage: Eukaryota > Metazoa > Chordata > Mammalia > Rodentia > Spalacidae > Nannospalax > Nannospalax galili. The sequence goes on from NW_008359214.1 coordinate 3,976,850, forward strand.
ATTAAGGAGTTTCTGTAGTGATAGACTTTCATATGGATTTTTCTAAAGACCTTTAGTGTTATTTATCCCTCCCCATATTCCCTACTTTGCCCTGCTCTCTCATTTCCCACCCCATTTAACCATTATTACTCTGTGATTTCTCTTCTCATTTATATCACTTCATTCTACCTCAGGAAGGCCTCATCTCCACAGCCATTTGTTTCATGACGTCTCTGGATTTTAAAATGGACACAAGTATATCTAGGATTTCACAGTTAGCATCTACCAATAAGAAAAAAGTGTCTTGTTTTTCTCACTCAGGATGACTGTTTCAAATTCTATCTAATTACTTGAGTATTTCATAATTTAGTTTCTTTTTAAGAGCTAAATACCATTCTGTTGTGTCTATGTACCACAACTTCATTATCCATCAGTTGATGAATCTCTAAATTATTTTCTATTCCTTTTTATTTTGAAAATGTGGCGATGAACATGGATAAACAGGTATTTCTGTATAGCTTACAAAATATTTTGTTTATATGTCCAAGAGTGTTGTAGCTGGATCATATGGTACATCCATATCTGCCTTTTTGAGGAATATCTACACTGATTTCCACACTGGTTGTACGAGTTTGTACTCCATCAGTAGTGGATCTGTTTTTCACTTTCTCCAAATCCTTGTCAGCATTTGTCATTTTTTTTAATCTTAGCTATTCTATGTGGGGATAGAAGAAACATCAAAGTTGTTTTAATTTGCATTTGCCTGATGAGTAAAGATGTTGAACTTTTTAAAAACAAGATTTCTCAGCCATTTAGGTTTCATCTCTTGAGAATTCCCTGCTCAGCTGTTTGTCCAAATTTTTACTTGAGTTCTTTGTTCTTATTAATGTATAGATTCTGAGTTTTTGTATAATCCAGATACTAACCCTCTGTCAGAGGGACGTGATGTCCCATTTATCAATTTCTTTACTTAATGCTTGAGCTATAGGGTTCTGTACAAAATGTCGTATTCCTGTGTAAAAGTTACAGTGTACCCTTTATATTCTCCTATATCAATTTAGAATATCAGCTCTTATGTTGATGTCTTTGCTCCATTTGGAGATGAATTTTGTGCATGGTGAGCGATAGGGATGTAGTTTTATTCTTCTACATGAACTCTCCAGTTTGAACAGCACCTTCTTTTGAATATGCTATCTTTTTCCAGTGTGATTTTGTGTTTACATTTTAAAAAATCCAGTGTCTCTAAATATGTGGAGTAAAATTTGCATCCTCAATTCTATCCCACTGATCTATGTGTCTGTTTTATAACAGTACCATGCTGTTTTTTTAAATATTTTTAAATTTTTTAGAAGAAGCATTTCATTACAACTTTAACATACTCAATAACAGTTTCTAGAGCAAAGATACATCTCTTTCAAAAGTGGTTATAAATTTTTTATGTTCACTGTTGAATTAATACAGTCATACAATTGCTATAACTCTGTAGTAGTGTTTGAGATCCTGCCTCCAGCTTTTCTTATATTGTTTGGGATTATTTTAGCTATCCTGATTTGTGTATGTGTGTTTCTATATTAAATTTGGTTATTTTATTCAATTTCTGTGAAGAATTGTGTTGGAATATTAAATTGGAATTGCACTGATTTTGTAACTTTTAGTGATAGGATGGCTATTTTCACAATATTACTCCTACTGATCCATGATTATAGAAAGTCTTCCAATCTTTTGTATCTTCAATAGTTACTTTCTTCAATGTTTTAAATTTTTTACTACATAAGTCCTTCACTTCCTACATTAGATTTTTTACTAGATATTTTATGGTTTTTGAGGTTACCATGAACAGGACTGTTTCCAAGATTTCATTCCTCATATGTTTCATGTTGGTATATAGAAGGCTGCTGATGTAGGGTTAATTTTATATTCTGCTATATTGCTGAATGTATTTATCACTTAAGGAGTTTGTCTGGTAGAGTCTTCTGGATCTTTTATGGTAAGAATTATATCATCTAGAAGTAAGAACACTTTGATTTCTTACTTCCCAAATTATATTGTCTTATTGTTCTAGCTAAGACTTTAAGTATAATATTGAACAGAAGTAGAGACAGTTTGCATCCTTCTCTTGTTCCTGATATTAACGCGATTGATTTGAGCTTTTCCTGATTTGTATGAAGTTTTCCACGGGCTTGTTGTACATTGTGTTTATTATGTTGAGATAAGTCTACTGTATTCCTAGATTTCCATGCCTTTTATCATGAGTGGGTGTTTGAGTTTTGTTTGAGGTCTTTTCTGCATCTAATGAGACAATCATGAAGTTTCCAGGCTTGAGCCTGTCTATGTGGTATATTATATTATATTTATTGATTTATATATGTTTAACTAACCTTGCATCTCTGGGATGGAGTCATTTTTATCATGGTGGATATTCTTCTTGATATGCTCTTGCATCCATTTTCTGAAAATATTTTATTGAGAAATTTTGTGCCTACGTTCATCAGAAAGAGTGGCCTGTGTTTTTTGTTGTTATTTTTGGTTGGGTCTTTGTCTTGTTTTGGTATTAGAGTAATGGTACATTTTTAGAATGAATTTGGAAGTATCCCTTACTTTTCAATTTTACTAAATAACTTGTGGAGTATTGATTTTAATTCTACTTTGAAGGTTTGGTAGAATTTGATGCTGTCTCCATCTGGTCTTAGGCTCTTTTTAGCTGGGATAAGTTTAATTACTTAACCTATCTCATTAGTTGCTAAGGGTCTGTTTAAATTATTTGTGTCAATTTGCTTTTACTTTGGTGGTTGTCTGTATCTAGAAATTGCTTAATTATTCTCTATTTTCTAGTTTATTGGAATATAGATTTTAAAGTATGTACTTACGGTTTTCTGAATTTTCTCATGGCCTCCTGTAATATTTCACTTAATTTATACTTTGTTTTTTTATTTCTATATCATTAACTTTAGCCTTGACTTTATCTCTTGCTGTCTACTCTTCATAGGTGCAGTTTATTCTTGGTTTTCCAAGACTCAGTTTCATTACTAATTTATTCATATGAGATGTTTCTAATTTTCTGCTATAAACATTTAATAGTATAAATTTTCCTCTTAGAACTGGCATCATTGTGTTCCATAGGTTTAGATATTGTCATTCAGTTCCAGGAACTTTTGTTTTCATAATTATTTCTTCTTTCATATAATTTTCTTTCAGCAATACATCCTTTAGCTTCTATAAGTTTGTGGACTTTTTCTAATTTTCATTATTAATAACCATCTCCAGTCTTTTGTGATCAGATGAAATATAGGATATTTATAGTTGCATAAATTTGTAGAGACTTGTTTTGTGTCCTAATATGTGGTCAATTATGGAGAAAGATCCTTGGGCTACTAAGAAGGATATACTTTCTTTGGTATTTGTGTAGAATTTTCTGTAGATGTCTGTAAGGTCCTTTTAATTTCTGGTGTCATTTATCTCCAGGCTTTCTCTATTTAGTTTTTGTATGGTTGACCAGGGCTTTGGTGACAGTGGGGTACTGAAGTCATCCACTGTCACTGTATCATATTCAATGTGTGATTTTAGATCAAATATAGTTTCCTTTATGAAATTGTGTGCCAACATGTGGTGCACATTTGTTTAGATAAGTAGTATCTTCTTGGGTTTTTTTTTCTTTAGTGATGTGATCTTCCCTGTTTCTTCTGACAGTTTTAATCTGAAATCTATTTATTTGGATATTAGTACAGCTACACTTGTGTGTTTCTTAGTTCTATCTACTTGGAATATATTTTTTAATTTTTCCATTTATGTATATTTTTATTGAGTTTTTGTGTATTTCCTACAATAGATCTTATATTTATACCCCCTGCTCTAATGCATGCCCCAGAGCCCCCACCCCCACTTGATTTCATGCATTGTGTCATATATGTTAAGGCCTATCTTGTTAAACTTTTACATGCAGATGTCCCTTACTGCAAGTTCATCCACTGGAGTCTAGTCAACTTGTCTTTAAAGAGGATCAGCTTTTCCTCACCCAGCAGTTATCAGCTGCCAATAGTACCTCAGCTAATGTTGAAGTCTACTGTCCATTTCCCCACTTCTATGCTGGATTTTTGCCTGATTGTGTCCACATAGGTCGTGTCCATGCTGTCACTATTGCTGCAAGTACAAATGCACAATTTCCCCAAGGCCTGAAATTCTCTGTTTCGTTATGATTATACACCAGTGTTGACTCTTACAATATTTCTGTCAATTCTTCCGCAATGATCCTGAGTAATGGGTTGGTGAGGTTTAATATCAGAGTCCTAACCAGGGACACACACGCTTCAGTTTCTTTCTCTCTACACCTTGCCAGTTGTGGCCTTCTATGTGCATAGAATTCTCTTGAATGAGGAAGCATTGCTGGTAAGAGTTGAGGGGTATATTAGTGCTCTTGATGGTATAGATTATTGATGGTTAGGTGTGGTTCTTGGAAGCGGCAAATCAATGGATCCTGTTTTCTAATCAAATCAGTATTTTTCTTATTACTAGGGAATTGAAACTATTAACATTGAAATTTATTATTAAACAATATTTATTAATTTCTGTTATAGTGGTCTTGCAGGAATGTTTTCTGAGACCTTTGTTGGTTGATGCTTGTAAATTTTCTTTATCCCTTTTTCCCTCTTTGAGAGTGTTTAATCTTCTCTTCAGACTGAAGTATCCGCTCCAGTATTCTTTATAGGGATGGTTTCATGGACATATATTCCTTAAATGTGTTTTGATCATGGAAAGTTTTTCTTCCTTTTTGAATTACAAATGGTAATTTTGCTGGATATATTAGTCTAGGCTGGAATTTGTGTTTTTTTTTTCTTGCATGCCATTTTAATTTTTTCTCTCCTTGTTAAAGCAGTCTTGTCATATCCTACCTTTTCCACACGTAGAACAAACATCTTACAAATAAGTCACTAAGTACAGACTTGGACATGTTAGATAGACCAATAAATAAATAAATAAATTAATTAATTAATTAATTTGTTGAGAATTTCATATAAACCTATAAGTTCCCAGCTGACCCGAACTCACTATGTAGACTAGGCTGACTTTGAACTCACATGGGGCTTTTTGCTACTCTAACACTTCCCCCTTCTGAAGAGGTAATCCTAAAATCTTTTAGGGATTAGATACAATCTGCCAAATATTTTCAACATTTTTGGCCTTTGGAATGGAGTAGGTTGCTGAGAGGCCCAAGGACATTGTGAGTTTTAGCCAAGAAACTTCTACTTTTCTTTGGGACCTTTTTACTCTAGTCAGTTACTGCCTACTATTCTTTTTGCACCATCCTCTGAAGAGGTTATCCAAACAGCCAATAGGGAATTGGGACATGAACCTCTCTGCCTTCTTCCATGCTAAACAGGGACCCAGGGTGAGGCAATTGGAGTACCCCTTCAGTGGGTCTATCTAAAAGACTCCCAAATTGCATAAGTCTTATCTCAAGGAGGAAAAGAAAGTCTTTGAATCATGAATAGGAGGTGTGAAGGAGAAGTAAAGGCAAGAGTAATTAGCATTACAAGTTCTAGACATGGAACTAGAAAAAAGTCAGAACAGGGCAATTTTCAAATGTTCATACGAGAGTCCATTGAAATTTCTTGACAAGGGCTTCCAAAACATCCCTCTATTGGATTCCTCCTCATATTTCTTTTGTCTATCAAGGCTGGACTCTAAAGTGGTGGATTCAGGATTTGCTTTCAGGTATTACAATAGCTGTTAGAGTGGTTAGAATCAGTGTCAGTTCCCTCTCAAAGGCTTCTAGATAGGGAGCAAAATCAAATTTATCCATTATTTTAAAAGAATAGTGGGCTGTCTCCCTTAGCTACAGGTAGGCACCACAGTATTGGAGACCAAGATTTGAAGACTTACATCTGAGCACCACTTTCTGGTTAGGAATAAAATCATCAATGAGAAATAATTGTCTAAATAACTTTTTATATAGACTTAAGCCTAATGTCTGGGAAGTGTAATCCCTTCAACTTTTAAAGAAATGTACTGATGACTTTACTCTTTGGTTATACGTTCTTTTGGGGTATTTAAGATAATAGAGTTGGCCCAAATAAATAAATTTATTTTACACTTAAGGTCATTTGAGGATGTGTTCCTCAGGGGTCACATGGGCTTTGGAGGAGCTCTTGGTTCCTTTCTTTTACCAGTTCCATCTATGTGAAGATAAGTCAAAGGTCCTGCTTGACCCTGTCTGGCTTCACTTGGAAGGATGAATGAAATGTTTCCTCTGAGGTGACCCTCCCCTTTGTAGACTGGACACTGGTTCAAGTCCATCTCTTGAGGTTCCATGACTTTCTTGAACAAGAAGACAGGTGACTCACCACAGTTACAGGACATTTTGAGACATGTTCCATAGTCCCCTGGAACTTAGTTGACCTTGGAGGGCAAGGGGCAATAACTGTCCTTTAAATCCCTCTGATCATACTAGTATAGGCCTCAAACTATGGCTGTTAAACATCCAGTAAGGTTAGTTCCACCAGACAGGTACTTTTATCTTGTGCTATGTAAACAAGGCTTGATTGAAAAATCCAAATAGTCTCAGATAAACTTTGACTAAATATATGTTTTTTTTCCCTTAAACTAGTTGACTAACCTATGACCATAGACATTTTAAGATTATGTGTCTATTATTTTTGTGTCATCCTCTATATATCATAACAAACCTAAACAGATCTTCATCACTTGCTTAGGCTTTCTCATTTTTCTATTTTAGAAAATATCTCGATTCCCAAATTCTTTTAATATCTTTTACATTCTGATTTTTTAAAAAAAATAATTATTAGGCACAATTTCATTAACAAATAAATTTTCCATCTGTTGTCAGACTTCCTGTGAATGCTAATCAATGCTTATTATCTTTCAATGTTCTAGTGTTGAGCCAATGTTTGATTACAGTTTTACTGGATAGCTAATGAATTTATTGAGCTTACTTATGGAGATAACCGAGACTGCTGAGGTGTGTATATGATCTGAGGGTATACATACTTTTTTATAACACTTTTAAAATTTTTATTAGTTTTATTTTATGTATATGTGTATATTACCTGCATGTAGGTAAGTGCACCTATGTCATTCAATGCCTCAGAGGTCAGAAGAGGATGTCGGATCCCCTGGGATTGGAGTTATGGACAGTTGGGTGCAGGGAATTGAACCCGGGTCTTCTGCATGAAAAACCACTGCTCTTAACCACTGAGCCATCTCTCCAGCCCCTGGAATTTGTGTTCCTTCATGACTTGTAGGACACTGGTCTAAGATCTCTGTCTTTCATAGTTTCCATTGAAAAGGCAGAAGTTATTTTCTCTCTCTCTCTCTCTCTCTCTCTCTCTCTCTCTGTATAATCTCTTTTTCAATGTTGTTTCTTTGTTCTGTACATTTAGTTTTTTGACTCTTACACAACATGGGGGCGTTCTTTTCTATTCCTTTCTAGTTAGTGTTCTTTTTGTTCACTTATAGGTATCTTTTTCTGTAAATTTTGGAATTTTTCTTCTATGATTTTATTAGAAATATTTTGTGTATTTTGGCCATTGGTTTCTTTTTTTTTCTATGTATATGATTCATAATTTTTGGTAGTTTGTTTCTTTGTTTGTTTTACACTTTTTTGAGATAGGACTTCCCTGTAGAGCCAGTTAGCTAACCTGGCATTTAATCAAGCTGACCACAATCTCACAGAGATTCACCTGCCTCTGTTTCTAGAGTAAAGTGAATAAATCATATGCCACCATAACTGGCAGTTTTTGTCTTTTTAGAGTGCCCCAAAGTTCCTGCATATTTTGTCCCTGTGTTAATTTAGAACTGACATTTTCTCTGATTGATTCATTTCCTTAATCTTGTGTTCAAGATCTAATATTCTTGGGACAGAAGAGATGGCTCTTGGTTAAGAGGACTGGCTGCTCTTCAGGATCCAGGTTCAGTTCTCAGTTTCAACATGGCGACTAAGAATCATTCATAACTTCAGTTCCAGGGGATCCAACACCCTCTTCTGACCTTCGTGGACCTTACACAGCACAAGTGCACTTGCATACTTGCACGCCATATACTCATACCCATAAAACAAAATGATAAATAAAATATTTTTAAAAATATCTGATATTCTCTGTTCCATTTTTCTACTTCCTTTTTGCTTCTTTAATCTTTTTGTTTGAGTTCCTGAAATTTTTCATTTAAATTTTTATTCAGTTTTGCTTTTCTTCTGCGATTATATCTCTTTACTAAATCTTAATTTGATGTTTTGAGTAATTTTAGTTTTTTCATTCAACTGTTTACACAGTCTTCATTCAGTCTTTTATATATATCCTCTTTGAGTTACTTGAAGATAGTTATAATTACTATTTTGAAATCACTGGAGCATCCCTTAATTTGAAATTCTCAGGAAACATTATTGTGGTGGTGCTAAATCCTGGAGGAGACATTTTTGTCTTGATTATTTTGTTGATTTTGTTTTTTCCATGAGACCTAAGCATCAGAACTTATGTCCTTGATGGTATCTTTGGCTGTGTGTAGGAAATCTCATTTTTACTGAATAACTATTTGCATGTTGATCTCTGTTTTCCCAATTTGTCAAGTCAATTTATGACCTAGCTGAACACTGCTTAATGTTCATTTTTGTGGTCACTTTATGTTCATGTGCAAATAGGAAATAAAAAGTGCTCTCAGTTAATGTGGGCATAGGTGCAACTTTTGATTTGAGATTCCAGTGTTGGTTCCTCACAGTCCTGGAATTCTATGTTGTTCTGATTGATTGAGAGGTAAACAGGCTGGCTGATAAGTAAATCTGGTATAGTTCACCAGTCTTGTTTCTTAATGATCCCAGCAGGTCTGAAATTGGAGATGGTGAAGGACAATGAGGTATGGAAAAGAAAGCCACCACAGCAGATCTGGGATAGCTCCCAGATCTGGGGTCCTAGCAGGGACTGGGTGGTGGAGAACAGGGAAGTGTTTGAAAGGGAGCTCATCATGGCAGGTCTGGGAATGTTCCATGAACATTTTTGAAATGCAACTTTTGTATCTTGCAAAGTTTAAAAAAAACTATTTTAATTTGTTTTGCTATATCTATGATTATGTTCTGATTCACCTGCAGTGCTTGGGAAAGTTTGAGTAATATTACACAGAGACCAAGCAATGTCTGCAGATGATAGAAATGGCAAACAAAGCAGCGACGTTTGTGGAATGTGCTTTTATCGCTTGCAAATTTTAGTAGCATGTTAAACTGTCTCCTATCAAAACTGGGAAATGAACCCAGGTCTTCGGATATTGACAAGTAGTTTATGTCACATATATCTCCAGTCCTTTTGATAGTTTTCATTTTAAGATATACCCATTTAAGTTGCCTCAACTGCATGTCTTCTCAATCTGTGTAGGCAAAGAAGACCTTGAATTTGAGGTTGTCCTTCAGCCTCCTCAGTAGTTGGGATTGTAGGTCTGTGCTGCCAGATCTGGGTCCTGTTATTCTATATTTTACCTCGAGATTTTGCAAAAGGTTTTATTACATTAATTATTTTACGTGTGTGAGTTCATGTGTGTGGATGCATGCATGGCACATGGATGAAGGTCAAAGGACAATGTATGGAAGCTAGTTCTCTCCTAGTATGTAGTCTGAGGGTGACTTGAAATCTCACTGTTCGACCTGGAAGCAAGTGCTTCACCTGGTGAGTGATCTCACACGTCCTAATGGTTTTTCAGTGTCAATATTAATAAGATTGCTTTCTCAACATACTGTATTGTTATTTGTAAGGTGGTAAAGACTTTCAATAGCTTATATAAAATATATTTTGCTAATAGACATTGTGTTTGATTTCTGTTATTTTTAAGACTAAGGCAATTTACACAGTATTTATAAGGAAATGTTTTACTTTATGAATAATTTCATC
>NW_008359214.1:3986813-4007761 GCF_000622305.1 Nannospalax galili
CTTTCAGTAACAGAGGTGAGGAATTCTTCCCAGTTATAGGCAATTTATGAGTGATTACACCACTGATGAAAATGTTTCCATAAAATCAATTACTGTTAACTGCCTATAGATTACTGGGAAGACTATGGTTTCATGAGCCTCTCAAATCTCTGAGTGTTGACTATTCCATTCTTTTAAAAGTATTTAATTATTTTTATTTTATGTTGATTGCCTGCATGTATTTTAGTGCAACTGAGTAGTGCAATGCCTGTGAAGGACAGAAGAGGATGTCAGATCCCCTGGAACTAAAGTTACAGATGGTTGTTATCTGCCATGTGGGTTCTGAAAATTAAACTCTGGTCTTCTGCAAAGCAGCCAGTGCTCTTAACCACTGAGCCATCTTGCCACCCTTAATCCCTTTCTTGTGCAGGTCTTGTGCATGTAATTGCAGAGTTCAAGAGTACGATAGCCATTGTCATTCTAGGAAGACAGCATTCCACATCATTCCATCCCCTCCTTCTTCTGGCCTTACATTCTCTCTGTTCCTCTTCCTACACATCCCCAGTGTATTTGAAGATGTGATATAGATGTCCCATTTATCACTATACATTGGGCATCACTGACAATAACACACATTTTTAAAGTTTTCATCAGATCTGTTCTAAACCATATAGCACATATGTCATACTCATGAAGGAGGAAATTAGCATTTCTAAAGGGAATATGAATCATAATACAATATCTTCTTTTCAAATACTTATAATTAGGATAACACTGGTAGGAAGTAGATGTGACAGATACTTTTTAAAGCACTGCCTTAAGATTTATGACTTTAATTTGGATATAGATACCTAATTAATCATGGCTGGCATTTCTCTGCACTTATTAATAGAAAGATAAAACAATTATGTATCTTCTTTCATATTTTATTCTAATACAAAAATTATATATAACAGAATAAGTTAATATTTTTAAATGTTGTATAATATAATTAAAATGTTTAAGAATATAATGTGTAGATTTTATATAATAAAAAATATTTGCAACCTGAGACAAGTAATTAAAAGAGACAAAGAAACTGAAATAAAGAAAATAACCTAGAAAATTTGTTGAGAATCATGTCTATAAAAATGCATTCAGCAAGTATTAACAGTAGTATCACTTTTTATATCCTAAAAGTTAAAAGACTTTGAATGATCTCTAACTGATAAATTTATAAAAATGTGTTGTATTAAAATATAGACTGTTTTCTACTTTGAAAGACTGACATATACTACAGAGTGGAAGATTATTTAAAGCATTATTATAATAAAAATACATCAGAGTCAAGGAACATATACTTTTTAATTCTATTCAATTCAGATATTCACAATAATAAAAATATAGAGATGGAAAGTAGTAGATTGGTGGCTGCCTACGGCTGATGATGGGAGATAGGAAAATTTTGCTTAATAGCTTAAAAATAAAGCTCTCTCTTCAAGGTGACAATAAGGTTCCGATTTTATATCAATACATTTTTGCTATTTCATCCCAAATTTGAAAAAAATAATATAATGGAGGTAGAGTCCTCATGAGCTTATAAATTAAATTCTGCACAGTAACTAAACTTAGGTAGCCAAATACAAACTTCTTCTTCATGATATTCTGTGTATTTATTCCATTGATGCTGTCTGCACAGCTACCTCAATTACGTTCTGTGTTCCACAATTATATCGCAGTTGAGTATGGGCACTCTGGGTATCTGTGTATATATCGTTAACCATTGAACTATCTGAAGTATGAATTTTAAAATAGTGAATTTTATGCTGTTTTAATTATATCACAGTAAACACATTAAGGAAAATATATAGAACAAATTTCTCTCATACGGTAAATTTCACCTCTAATAACAGATTATTTGTGTGGTAAAATTTTCAAAACTAATGAGCATATTTTGAAATAAGAAAAAGTACCGATATTTATTCAGAGCTATGTTTCTTCAAATAACTATCTTATATGTCAGGTTTCACATTATATTGAGTATTTCTGACAGTAGATAATTGTGACAGATTTAATACTTTTGGCTTTGATAATCTTGATGGATTTGAAGAACAGTGGTCATACATTTATATACTATCACCTATTTTGTAATATACTGTCTCATGAATGCAGAGTATTGTGTTTTGAAAGAGGACCACAAAGGCAAAGTGATTTTCATGCCTCTTCACTTAAAATTACAGACTACCAGAATAATAGCATTAGCATATCCTCTAAGGACTGTGATCTACCTAATCAAGGGTTTATGGATAAGTTCACAGTATGCAGCAGGAGTTCTGTCCTGTGAAGTGGGCTTTAAATCCAATCAGAAAGTGTTTTATTATGCCATAATATTCATGCCACTGTTGGACCAGTGTATATATTGATAGCCCAGTCATTTTTGTGCCTTATAATATTTACAGCTGGGCGAGGTTGTTGATTACTATTTTCTTCAGTAGCATAAAAAGAATATTGCATATTTATGAAAGCTGCCAGGAGAAATGAAGCTTCCGTGCCAGTGTCAGCATGATTTCTTCCTATTCCTGGTCTCTACTATGTGGTGTCATCAGCAATAGGGACTTACCCTCTTGGTTCTAGAAGGTAACCAAGAACAATGGCAATAGCCTGCAATGTCTGTAGTGGGGTTCCATAGGACTTACCAACCAACAACTGGAAAAGAAATAACCCATGCCTGGCACTGAACTTTTTATTTGATAGCCTGATAATCTCGAGAAGAAGCATAGTCCTTCTATTACAGACTGACTTCATTTCAACTCTTTACATACATGAATATGTTTTGGAAACCTATAGTAATCGCTTTCCATGTGCATTTTTCAAAGTTCTTTGATGTTAGTTAACCCTTCCAATCCTCTCTTCTACCCCCTACCTTTCCATCCCCCACCATTCAACCTTCTCTTGCATTATTTTCTTTTCCATTTTCATATATCCTACATTCTAACTCTTCTCCTTGATATCTCACCCCCCCGTGGTCCCTTACTAATTTTGTGACTTCTATAAATACTCCAATTCAAAGACACATACATATCTAAATATTTAAATCTAGTATCCACATATGAAATAGAATATGTCAGACTTGTTTTTCTGGCTTTTGGATACCTCTGACATAATGCTTATTTCCAGCTCTATCCATTTACCTGTGAATTTAATAATTTCATTTTATTTAGGTTTGAACAATCCATTGTTTATAATGTAACACATTACTATAATTCCCTCATCAGTGGATGATTATCTAGGCTGTTTCCATTTTCTAAGTATTATGAACAAATCAGCAATGAACATGGATGAGCCAGTTTCTCTGTAGTTCCTATCACTATATCCATACGTATCCCTTCAGCCTTTCCAGAAAATCTTCTTTTTCCAGTAGATGGTGATTAATATAGACATCCACAATTGGTCACTGTGCAGAGAATAAGGGACTGTGGGTTTAACAGCTGTAATTGGGATGTGTATTTCACATCCTGACCCCCGATGTTCAGGGAATCATTATAAAAAAATGGGCAGAAAGGTTCTAAGAGCTAGACGTAATGGATATCTAAAGGAATAAAATAATCTGCTTGACATGACAGGGCTATTGCACACAAACTCACAACGTCTTTAACTGCATTTATTAAACCTATGAAAACCTATCTGAGGAGCTATTAGCAAATGATGGCTGCTGGTAGAGGAAAAGTCAATTTTCACAGGGATGTGGTCCTTGAGAGGATACCAGTGCTCCAGTGGATGGTCCTATACCCGTGTATACAGTACACATCAGTAGCAATAACTGAACTCCATAGATTTGAGAGAGAGAGAGAGAGAGAGAGAGAGAGAGAGAGAGAGAAAATGGGATAAAAAAAACCTATAGGTGAGGGGCTGGAGAGGTGACTCAGCAATTAAGAGCACTGACTGCTCTTGAAGAGGACCCGGGTTCGATTCCCAGCTCCTACATGGCAGCTACAAACTGTACTTAACTCCAGTTCCAAGGAAATCCAGACCTCTTCTGACCTCCGTGGCATTGCACGGCACAGGTGCACAAACATACATGCAGGCAATACACTCAAACACATAAAATAAAAATGATAAATAAAATAGTTTTAAAAAGTGAGAACATGTGGAGTTTAAATTTATAAAAAAAAAAAAACCTGTAGGTAAATGTTGGGTGTCTTTGATTACTATACATAATATATATGTATGAAATTCTCAAACAACTAAAATAGTATAGACTATCAGTGCCTCTTATTACTGTGAGTTCTGTGAGTCATTACTTTAATTATCTGGATTTGCATAATGTTCCGTAAGTTTTCTTGATATGTAGTTATGATTTTTTAACGCATTTTTTATTTACTCTTTGAAAATAAATTTTGGTGTATGACCTATATTTTAGAATTAAATGTTATGTGTCACTTTCTTAAGGATAATATATCTACATGTATTTTAAGGTATTTCTGTAATATGTTTTTAAAAGTTGATTATTAATGCATACATTTGTATCATGCGTTGTTCATAGATGCTGATTTTATTGTTTCTATTAGGTGTCCATATAGTATTACTTTACAGCTAATCATTGTGCCTTTGTCAATCGGTACACTTTTAGTTGGTTCCTAAATCTTCCTACCATGCCTCAAGATTTATAGGTGTTCTTTTATTTTTCCTACATTTCTGTGGCAGTTTTATCCTCCCAGGCAATGTAAGAGTCTCTATATTCATTTTCTCTGTTGTCTTCACAGTTTTAGAATCAGCTATTTCTCCCATTGCGAAGTGAGATTAGAAAAACTATCAGAGTTGTAGGTATGTTTGCTGCTTCTCAGATGTTTGTGAACCTAGGCCCTTTTACCTGGAAGAGCCAGAAAAATATCTGAATGAAAACAGATATTTATAGATTTTTTTCCACATATAAACAATTGAGCATCTATTCTAAAGGAAGAGTGTGTACTGGCATCCTTAACTCTATTCTATTTCTACAGGGCTTTCCCTGGCCTCTTCATATTGTTTATTTATATGTTTCCATTCTATCAATGAGTTGTCAGGCCCTAAAGTCCTTTATGCACTTAGTTGTGTTCATTTATATTGTACCTGTGTAACAGTTTCAGAATTATCAAAACCTAGTCTAATGACCATGAGCATAGACATTACCAACTAGAGTATTAAACACCGTTTGTTTGGTCTCTACTTTTACAGGACTCATTCATTTCCCTAACCACTTAAACCACCTCTTTATTCTTAAATTCTCCTGTTAGGTTGTTCAATGCATTCCTAATGTATTAAACTATTTTTTGTTTGTTTATAGTTCACTCAAGGAACTGCTGTTTTGTACATGAGGTCAAAATTACATATATATATATCATATATGTGTGTGTGGTGTGCAAGTATGCGTGCGTGTGCATGAGTGTGCATGTGTATATGTGTGTCTTTAACTTTTTTCCTACCAAGTTTAGCGAGTGTTGATAAATATTTAAATTCATACACTCACTATTGTAGTAGCATACAGAATAGCTCCATTACCCAGCATATTTGTTGGTCTTCTCTTATTCACTCACCCTCTTACGTCTCTCACACAAGAAACTGTCATTGTGTTTCCTGCTACTATAGTTGTACAGACTGATACTTCATTGAAATTGCACAGTATTCATCTTCACTAAAATTGATTCTTTCAGAACTGGAGAGATGTATCAGTGGTTACGAGCACTGGCTGCTCTTGCTGAGGACCTAAGTTCAATTCACAGCACCCACATGGCAGCTAACAACTGTCTATCACTCAAGTTCCAGGGGATCTGACACTTTCTTCTGCCCTCCACAGGCATTGCATGACAGGAGCGCACTTGCATACATGAAGTCAATACACTCACAAACATAAATAAAATCAATAAATAAAATATTAAAAAATAAAAGAAGACCTGGAATGATGACTCAATGGTTAACACTAAGAGTACTGGTTGTTCTTGCAGAAGACTCAGGTTTGAATCCCAGCACCCAAATGACAACTAACAACTGTCAGTAACTTCAGTTCCAGGAGATTCAATGTTCTCTTCTGTCCTCTGTGGGCAATGCATAAAACAGGTGCACTTACACCCATGCAGGCATAACACTCATACACATAAAAAAATAAAATAGTAGCTTCTTTCCCTCAGCAATAAGAGTTTAAAATTCATCTATTCATTCTTACTGTTTGAAAGCTATTTTACTTTATCACTAGATATTATTCTATAGTACAGATTCACTTCAATTTGTCTAACTAATCCACTAGAAAAAAGGAACATCAATCATCCAATTTTAGCAATCACTAATAAATGAGCTCCAAACATCGACAGGAGAGTTTTAGTGAATTTTTTCAAATCAACGTGTAATGTTTTAGTAGTGTAATTTCTGATTCAGATAGCAAGATTATGCTTTATTTTATTTCTTACAGAACTTTCAGTCTTCTGAACCATCTTTATCAATTTACATTAGCATCACCAAAAGACCAACATTTTGGTTGCACCACATCATCATTATGTATTATCAATTTTCATTTTGTGTTTTTTTACTGTGAATTTGAGACAGCCAATTGTTATATGGATAGATGAAACCTGAAATGAAATGCCTTGATTGCAATCACTTGTGGCCATGTCTGTGAGGAGTTGTCTTGTCTGATGATTGATCTGGAAAGGCTATACTCACTTTGGGTAGTGCCATTGCTAAGCATGGTTTCCTGGACTGTTTAAGGGTGGCAGAGTGAGCTGGGAAGCAAGCCAGCAAGCATCCTTCCTCCAGGGTTTCTGCTCCAGGTGTCTGCCTTGCATTCTTGCCTGACTTCACTCAGTGATGCACTATTACCTGGAATGTAACGTGAAAAAATCCTTCTTTACCCTAATTACTTTGGGTCATGGTGTTTGTCATAGTGACAAAAAGCAAACTAAAATTGTTGATATAAAGTTGTTTGTATTGTTCTTTATTGTTTCCCTTTTCCAAATCCAGCAGCTAAGGAATGAGTCATTCCTATACTACTATAGCAGATAGTATACTCTGCTATCTTTTTTTATTTCCCTATACAGATACTAGCCACATTAGAAAGACACTCCTTTTAATTTTGTAAAAAGTCTTTTTTTTTCTTGTTTGTATCTTTACTGGTTACTGTTGTAATTTTTATTTTATTTTTTTAAATTTTACTCAGGGTTCTACTTACTCTTCTCAATTTCCAGTGGTTGATTAGATTATGCATTGCAGATATTTCTTCTTTTCAAATGCATGTCTTTTCAATAAGTTTCTTTGTACCTTTATATGCATTTGAAAATATAATTTAATAAAGTATATATTCATAATATTCAAAAATTTTCTTGGGATTTTTATGAGAATTCATATTTAGATTTCTTTTGATTTCCAAATAATAGGGCACATCCCAGCTCTTCTTCTATTATATATGTCCAACTTAATTCCATTATGATCTGAAAGAAAATTTCACATGACTGCACATGTACTCTTTTGATTTGATTTATTTACATTTATTTTTCAATGCATATTTTTATTGAATTTTTGTGCATTTTGTACAAAAAAGTCTCAACCATCGTTTTGGCTCCCCATTCAAAACCCTCATACCCCCTTCACCATCTGATTTCATTCACTGTCATATATGTTAAGGCCTAATGAGTCAAGGTTCTATACCCTGATCTAACACAGTGCAAGTTCAACCACTGAGTCAAGTCAGCCTATCTAGCGACTCTGCCTTAAAGAAGATCCACTCTCCCTCACTGAGCAGTAATCAGCTCCAATAGTTTTTCAGCTAAGGTTTGGACCTGCTTCCTATTTCCCAAGCTCTATGCTATGTTTTTGTCTGATTGAGTTGCATAGTTCCTGTGCATGCTGACATCACTACTGTAAGTTCATATGAGCAGATTCCCAGAGGCCTGGAAGACTGTTTCCTTATCATCATGCACCAACCCTGGCTCTTACAATCTGTCCACGCTTCTCTTCCTAATGGTTCCTGAGCCATGGATGGGTGAGGTTTAATTTAGGAGTCCTATCCAATGACACAAACTCTTCAGTCTTTTATCCTCTACACTTTGGCCATTTGTGGCCTTCTGTGTGCATCACATTCTGTTGCATGAGGAAACTTTTTGGTGAGAGTTGAGAAATGCATTAGTATTTTCTCTTCCCCCTGTTCCTCTATGTTACACCAGCCTTAGATGTAGAGGGTTCACTACGGTTTTGTCACTTAGGGTTGGGCATTCTCAAACACTTCTTCTCTGTGTGTGACTAGTTTTGGATCTCTCTAATATTCTCCATCTTACTGTAAGCTAAATATGGATTCTTATGTTTACCACTCATCAAGAAGCTTTTTATCTGTATTAAAAAATTTAAACATGAAGCCTGTCAGGGTGATGAATGCCTTTAATTAAAGCACTCAGGAGGCAGAAGTAGGCAGATCTCTGAATATGTGACCAGACTTGTCCATATGGTGAGCTCTAGACCTGCTGGGGATACAGGTAGAACCTGTCTAAAAAAGACCAAAAATAAATTTTTAATCGTATTCCCCAACTGTGAACCCAGAGATGTGATCCCCACTCATGAGCCTGGAACTGGTGCTCCTTCTTGTGAACCTAGAACTGAAGTCCCCTGCTGCAGATGTGCTCCTGTCTTGGGAGTTGAAGCTGTGCCTCCTCCCCATCCTTCCCATGAGCTAAATTGTGTTTTCATCTTGTGAACTGGAGCTGTGGGCCTAAAGCTTTGCATCCCTACCCTGAGTCCCAGTTCCACATTCCTCTGGTAGTAAGCTGATAGTGGAGCAGAGTATAGCATAGAGTTCTTACTCTTGTTGGACAGCAGCTTCAGTCTTCTTTAAGTATAATCCCCATACGCTCCTCTCTGAGGCCCCAAATTTTGCATGGAAGAGGTTTTGCTTTTTATGCTGATGTCAGAAGGAAGCCTCCCTTACTTGAAGGTTCTGGTATTGGGAGGTCTGATTCTCTGGAATGGGCCACTTACTTCCCCTGAGGCCCAGTTGTGGTCCTCACTCCACATTTTTTCCTGGGTCCCCAAGCCTTGATGTTGCCCCTCACCCATTATCAGACAACAAGAGGTTTTACATTATTTTCTATTAATCTTCTACAACCTTGGAATGCCTTTACATCTGCCTAATTGAACTTCTAGGGGTACAAATCACAGTCTGGGAAGTTAAAAAACAAAACAAACAAAAAAAAAAACAGGAAGTATTGTAATAACCAAATAACCAAAATGATGTAGTCTTCAAACTAAAAATATGTAATTATATCTTAGTATATAAATCGAACTTCTATATGTTTACTATAATTTATGTTTTCACTAACAAATCTGTACTATCAAGCTTCAGCAAAAATATGAAATTTTCACTGCTCCTACAATGTGAGTTTGCCACTCACTACCTTTTTAAATCTCCAACTAATACAAAGCCTTTCAATGCAACCATGTTACTTCTTTAAAAACACAATGCTAATAAAATAGATTTAAGTATAAAAAATTAAGATATACTTTATGAATAATGCCATTAATCTTCATAAACTATATATATATAGGCTAAAGAACATGTATTCTTCTAAGATTAAATGGTATTTTTTGATTTATTTAAAATCATTTGGAAAAATAATCTTAATATTATAGCAAACAATACTGTCTTATCAAAGGCAGCATGAACCAACTTTAGTGTTTTCTAAATTCCACTTCTCCAAATGAAATTAAGAATGATAACAAAATCATATTCTTTGGTAAATAATTGATTAAAATACACAGAATGATTTCTATGTGTAATGGCCACACTTATGAACTAACAGAGCTCTTTCAACATGAAAAACCCAGATTTTTTTCAATTAACTTCTTATAACTGCATCCATTCTTTTACAATTTTATACTTCCTTATAACGATTTATAATGTTCTTTGATCAAAGTGCCTGCCTTTATCCTTTCTTATACCCATTTTTCTCCTGAAAAATCATTATCTTCTCAATTCCAGCTCCTATTTCATGGTTTCTTTCCATTTTGTCAGATACAGCATTCATTTACGGTTGCTGCAAGAGCATAGGTGGCTGGTTCTTTCTTTACTTGAGCAAGGTCTGTGGTGCGTGATTGCCAATAGGCCTCGTACTGCTCCAGCTTCTATTGACCCTCTCTCTCTCTGCTCAGGGAAGGATGATTTCCTTTCTTAACCATTATTGAATGTTGATGAACATAGTCTAAGTATTTTTTCATTGCTACTGTGTGTTCATGGGTTCAAAAGCCACATGAAGTCCACAAGAGAGTATAGTACTTTTTCTCGAGATTTTTTTTTTTTTTTTTTTTTGTATTTTTTGTGACAGGGTTTCCCTGTAGCCTCAGCTGGCCTGGAACTCACCATGTAGACCAGGCTGGCCTCGAACTCATGGATATCTGCCTGCCTGTGCCTCTCCGTGTTGGGATTAAAGGCATGTACCACCATGTCCAAGTAGTTTTTTTTTTATTAAAACAAGCAGGCAACAACAGCAACAATGACATTGTTATCTGCGGGATAATCAATCAGTATCTAGTTGGACTTAAAGTCTTCTCAATGGGAGTCAACTCATGAATGGCACTGTAGTTATAGCCAAATATACATGGCTGGAAAGGTCAGAGATCCAGAGAAAATCTTATCTATGCCATAGCTTGAGACAAATGAAATTTCTTACCATATAATATATATATATATATAGATCCTTATATTTACAGACAATCATACCATGCACCACTTATCAGAGAAGTTTATTTTTTGTACCAGATCGAGGCTACTACAGAGTTCCACAACTGGTCATATACGGAGAATATACATATGAGAGATGCCCTGCCCTGGGTGACATATCTACGGTGAAAACTCTACAATTAAAACTCAGGGAACATAGTGGAACAGGGAGTGGAGAGAATACAGTTGCATCCCTCAACTCTCATCAATGAAATTTCTTTATACAACAAGGTGTGATGCACACAGAAGGTCACGACTGGCTAAGTTTTAGAGAATAAGAGACTTCAGAGTGTTTGTCCTTGGATTGGACTCATATATTAAAGCTCACCTACCCATGACTCAGGGACCATTGTGGAAGAGTGAATGGAAAGATCGTAAGAGTCAGGGTTGGTCCATGAACATAGGGAAGCAGAGGCTTTCAGTCCACTGGAAGCTTGCACATGTGAACTTGTGGCTTTGGTGGGATCATGCACAAGACACATGCCAACTCATTCAGACAATGGCCTGGAATGAAGCGAGGAAATGGGTGGTGGCTGGCCTTAGTCTACGAACTACTGGAGACTGAGTGCTACTGGGTAAGGAAGAGTGGGACTTAGGATCAATCTCTAAATAGCTGGCTAGACTCCAGTGGATAAATTTGCTAGGAGGGATATCTGTATACATTGTTTGACTTCATAGGACTTAACATGTATGGCAGAATACATGGGGTCCTGTGGACAGGGAGTTGGGGTACATGGATGGGAGGGGTTTCTCAGTTTGATTAAGAGTTATGGTATGAAATGTACAAAAGCTCAATAAAAACATTTTTTAAAAGATCACTTACAATCCATAAAGAAAAAACAGTCAATGTGGCCAAGCTGATTTTTCTGATGAAAAGTACAGAAGCCTTTTTTGTCCTTTCTAATAGAAAGTACAGAAGTCCATTAAATCTGTGAGTTTATTTTCTTCTAATAGAGTTTAGCTGTGTTCTCAAATATTTATCCATGCTTTCCTAGGAAATATTATTGGAGAACTGAACCCTTATTCATATTGCAACCTCTTTTTTTTTAATCTGCTAATTTGTTTCACATGAAGTGTACTTTCTAGGAATGTAATGCAGTTCTTCCAGTTTTATGTTGATTAGTTCTAGCATATTAACTGCCATTTTGGTTTGGTACTTGTGACTTATCTAGGAAGGTTCCTTCACAGAATTTAGTTATACTTCCTCCCTTATCTGTGTTCTCCTGTTGTTTACAACTGAATGCACTTCAAAATTTATATTTTTTCCTGAAAGACAACATAGAATAATAAGTAAAGCTTATACAACTTTTTCCATGAATTTTTTAATCATAAACCTTCAAAGTGACCATTATTGCACAGGTTTTATTTAAAAGAACAATAAAGTTGAGCATAGTGGTACATACCTCTAATTCTAGCATTGAGAAACTTACTGGTTATCATAAACTTGTGCCCAGTCTGGGAAACATTACAATACCCTATCAAACAAATCAAACAACACAAATCACAACAAATAAAGAATGGTGTGCAAGAAGTTCAAGGGAACAGGTTATACAACTCTGTACGTTGTCTCCTTTAAGAATCCGTTAGAGCTATTATATGGTTTGTAGCTTCAGAAAAGTTATTCACTGTTTCTAAGTCTCACATGTAAAACTTCAGTGAATTTTTGTAAAGAAATAAAAATTAATGCATGTAATCCTGAGCACAATATCTGTGACAGAAAATGAAGTTCAATAATTTTTATTGTTGAGTTTTTTGAACAAATTGCCTCAGTTTATTCAGTGTTTGAGATTGCAAGGATATGAATATCTTTATTAAAAATATACATTAACATGCCCAGTGTGCCTTGACTCCCACAACCTTGGTCACTCTCCCAGCTGCCCTGCCCTATCTCTCCTCCTGTATAGGCACTGGCCCATTTCTTCTCTTGGCACCCCAGACCTCTGGACGGTCCTCTTGGTCCAGACTCCTCACTGCTTTGGGGGCCTGTTCCTTCCAGAACTTCGCCTTTGCATCCCTGAGACAGGCCCTCATCGTGGGCAGCCCAGCCCCCAACTTCCTGAGACCAGCATCTTTCCTGGGTAAGTTCGACTATGCCCACTGTGCCTTGACTCCCACAACCTTGACTTCCACAACCCAGCTCCCCCACCTCATCTCTGCTCCTGGCATGGGCATTGGCCCATTTTTTCTCATGGGACCCCAGACCATGGACTGCCCTCTTGGTCCAGACTCCCCACTGCTTCCTGATCCTTTGCACCCACACCAACCTAATACAGAGGTGTGGTCCCTGGGAGGCCTCGCAACCTGTTCCCTTTCACATCTTGCCTTAGCATACCTGAGACTGGGCAACCATCTCTGTCTGTTTGAACCCCAACCTGAATTTCTGGGACCAGCTTCCTTCCTTGACTGCCTGAGAGTTGGGAATCATAACTTGACCTATCAATCCTCCCAAACTGTACGTGCCTGCTGACTAGAGGGATTCAGGCCTTAGAAGAAAGCCTGAGAGCATCTGATCCTCATCTGACTTATGCCTCTGTGGGAACTCCTGAGCAGCAGGATGAAAGACATCTGGTCCCTCCAATATAAAATCAGAGAGAGAACCTGAAGCCTAGACCTGTAGGAGGAATTGCGGCCTGAATAACCAGCACATGCACACCAAAATCATCCGGCTGAGGCAAACCTGTGTCCTGCCAAAAGACATAGAGATAGCTGATGCAAAAATGGCCTGATACAGAAAGCCAATGAGGAACAGAAATGACCTATCAATGGACCAATGGGACACGGGGAGGGGGGGATATAAGGGAGCCCCATATCTGCAATAAACGAGTCTGCAGCTGCTCACACTGATTGTTTCTCACCTGACACCTGGTGTCTATGTCAAGACTCCAGGACGACTCTATCCCTGCCCGAGGGCCCCAGGACACCTGCAACATCTGGCATCCAATATGGGTTCCCCATGCTTGCATGGGCATTGACCTTCCTTGGGTTCTGGCCATCATTGTCTTAGCAGCTTTTCTCTTCTGGACTGTGTTCTTTGCACTTTTCTGCCTGCCGTGCAGCAACTGCTCCAGAGATCGGCCTTAGTTTCGCTTTCTAGACCTGCGACCTTCTGGGCACCTCTCCTCCACTTTCTTTGGTGTTGCGAGATGCCCCCTGCCTGAAGTTTTAGTAAGTTGGTCCCTATGTATTACATGTGCCTTCGGTTCTCCCATGGGTGAACATGAGAACCCCATCCCTCCCTTTTCCCTTGCCCTCTCTGTTGATTAGGGAGGTACACATTTTGCTTTTGGTTTGCCCAGCACCTCCACATAAAGGCTGACCCCTGGGAGGTGGAACCCAAGAGTGGCTCCCAACCACCGCTCCCACCTGGAGACACCACATGGGCATACGGCCATGGCCTAACGAACCACAGAAGTCCCCTACTGAGCACAAGACACCTGGGTCTGAAACATTTTCTTTGTTTGTCTTAGAATTAACATAGGTAATCTTCCCACCAGCTGTAGGGAACCCCAAATCAGGACATTAAAATCCCTCCTTGCCATCCGAGGTCTTAAACTTAAAACCAATGACCTAGATGCTTTCTGCAATGAGGCTACCATCCTCACACCATGGGTCACCCCCGAGAACATGTGGGACCCTGACCTCTGGATGCCTGTTCTTTTACTTGCTAGGAAGCACTGGGTCTCCTCAGGTGTCGTCCCACCTGCCTTATTTGTCCCCATTCTCCTGGCCATCATAGCTAGCCTAATTACTTGGTCCTACTCATCCTTGTCAAGTGTCTCTTTCAGCATGCCCAACAGCAAAAATGCGACAAAAGAGCCACACTCCAGGTCCTCTTGGCACTTCAACACACAGCCTGCGATCCTCCCCGATCCTTCCCACGAGGTCCTACAGGCCTGGCTCATGGAAATCCATGAGCCCTCTATATAATTGCCTTCCCCAATCACCTTGATGGCCTCATACCCAAGGAGGTCACCCTTTGAGGGCCAGTGGTCAATGATGGGTAAGAGCTTGCTAACCAAGCCAACCTAAGACAGGCATGAAAGCTGTCCTTACAGGGAAGTTTATAGCTCTAATTGTGTACATCAAAAAATCGGAAAGAACACAGCTAAGGGACTTAACATTGCAACTCAAGACATCTGAAAAGCAACAGCAAATGAAACCCAAACCCAGAAGACAAGAAGAAACGACAAAAATCAGGGCAGAAATTAATGAAATTGAAACAAAGAAAACAATACAAAGAATCAACAAATCCAAGAGCTGGTTCTTTGAAAGATAAACAAGGTTGACAGACCTCTAGCCCAGTTAACCTAAAGAATGAAAGAGCACCTCCAAATCAACAAAATCAGAGCTGAAATGTGAAACATCACAACAGACACCAGAAAGATCCAGAACATTATAAGGGAATACTTTAAAAACCTATATGCTACTAAATTTGAAAACCTAAAAGAAATGGACAGATATCTAAAGGCATGGGAACTACAAAAATTAAACAAAAAAGAGATTAACAGCTTAAATAGACCCATAACACACAAAGAAATTGAAACAGTAACACAAAACTTTCTGGCTAAAAAAATCCCAGGACCAGATGGATTTACAGCAGAATTCTATAAGACATTTAAAGAAAATCTACATCCAATACTACTTAATTTAATCAAAAAGAAATGGAGGGAGAACTTCTGGATTCCTTCTATGAAGCCAGCATCACTCTCATGCCAAAACTAGGTAAAGATACAACCAAAAAAGAAAACTATAGACCTATATCCTTAATGAACATAGATGCAAAAATTCTCAACAAGATACTTGCAAATCGCATAGAGACACACATCGAAGAGATCAACCACCATGATCAAGTCAGATTTATCCCAGAGATGCAGGGACATTTCAATATATGTAAGTCAATAAACATCATAAATCATACAATTGGGCTCACACACAAGAACCACACGGTCATCTCAAAAGATGCAGAGAAGGCCTTTGACAAAAGTCAAAAAGCATTTGTATTCAAAGTCCTAGAGATATTTGGACTAGAGGGACCATACCTCAACATAATTAAAGCCATATATAACAAACCCACAGCCAATATCATTCTAAATGGAGAAAAACTGGAAGCATTCCCATTGAAATCAGGAACCAGACAAGGCTGTCCACTAGCTGCATTTTGCTTTAACATAGTGCTTGAAACTCTTGCAAGAGCAATAAGATAAGAGCAGGAAATTAAAGGAGTAATAATTGGAAAAGAAGAGCTCAAATTATCCCTTTCTGTAGATGATATGATAATATATCTAAGGCACGCCAAAAATTCCACGCGCAAACTCCTAGAAATTATTAACACATTCAGTAAAGTGGCAGGTTACAAAATTAACCTACAAAAGTCTATCCTCTAGAGTGAAATTTTTAAGTCTTTAAAAAATAGATTGAGGAAGACACCAGAAGATGGAAGGACCTCCCATGCTCATGGATTGGGAGAATTAATATTGTGAAAATGACCATCCTACCAAAAGTCATTTTTAGAATCAATGCAATGCCAATCAAAAATCCCCATGACATTTTTCACAAAATTGGAAAAAAAATCCCAATATTCATATGGAAGCACAAAAGACCTCGGATAGCCAAAGTAAACGGGGATTACAATACCAGATTTTAAGCTGTATTAAAGAGCTATAGTCATAAAAACAACATGGTACTCACATAAAAATAGACCCATATACCAATGGAACAAAATTGAAAACCCAAATATGGGTAAATGCAATTTCACCCACCTGATATTTGAAAAAGTGGCCAAGAATATTCACTGGAGGAAAGACAGCATGTTCAGCAAATGGTGCTGGCAAACCTGGATCTCCACCTGTAGACGAAAGAAATTAAATCTCTATCTTTTCTCCCTGCTCAAAAGTGAATTCCAAATTGATCAAAGACCTTAATGTAAAGCCTGAAACTTTGAAACTGTTAGAAGAAAACATTGGGAAAAACCCTGCAATATATAGGCATAGGAAAGGATTTTCTAAAGCAGACATCAATTGCTCATTTGACCCAGTTATATCACTCCTTGGAATATGCCCAAACAACTCATCCTATTGCAGAGACACTTGTACATCCATGTTTGTTGTGCTCTTTTCACAATAGCTAAGAAATGGAAGCAACCTAAGTATCCCTCAACAGATGAGTGGATAATGAAAATGTGGTTCACTTATATGATGGAGTTCTGCTCAGCAGTAAAGGAAGATGAAATCATAAAATTTGGAGGTAATGGATGGAACTAGAAACTTTTATACTAAGTGAAGTAACACAGACTCAGAAAAACAAACAACATATATTTTCCCTCATTTGTGGTTCCTAGAACCTAATATTTTAAGTAAGTGTATATCCAGACATAACTACAGGAATGAGGATAATGGAAAGGAACCAGGTAGGTAAAGGAAAAGAAAGAACCTGAGAGAAAAGAACAGTAGGAAACAGGTGTTACTATGGGAGATATGGATAAAAATGTGGTAATTTTAATGGGAGTGGGGAGAAAGGGTTACCCAAAGAAGCTTGGGGATAAAGGGAAAGAAGGATCACAAGAAATGCAGGACCCTAGGTGAAGGGTATTATTAAGGGAAAAATGGGTAAATTGGGGGCAGTTTAATTGGGGAAACCATGTTGGAAATGTTAGATTGTGAGACAGATGTATAATGCATAGCTAGTTTTAAAAAGACCAGAGGAAACCATATTAGTCCAACAACCTATTGGCAAATTATACATACAACTAGATCAAGAAACAAAATATATGTCTAAAATATAATATAGGTTTATCAGAGAACGTTTGGTCTTTCCCAAGCTTTATCTATGTAGCACATGGTAATCAAAAGTATTAGACTGGTGGAACTAACCTTCTTGGATGTTTAACAGCCATAGTTTGAGGCCTATACTAATATGGTCAGAGTATCTTAAAGTACAATTTTTGACCCTTGCCCTCCAAGGTTGACTGTGTTCTAGGGGACTATGGAGAATCTCTCAAAATATCCTGTAAGTGTAGTGAGTTACCTATCCTCTTGATTAAGGAGGCCATGGAGACACCACCAGGTTGACTTGAACTAATGTCCAGTCTACAAAGAGGAGGTCAACCAAGAGGAGCCAAACATGTGTACCAAGTGAAGCCAGCCATGGTCAAGCAGGACCTTTGACTTATCTTCACATAGATGGAACTGTTACCAGTTTCTTTTACAAGAAAGAATCCAGGGGCTCCTCCCAAGCCCATGTGAGCCCTGAGGAAAAGAAACCCAAACGACCTTAAGAGTAAAAATAAATTGATTTATTTGAGCCAACTCTATGGTTTTAAACACCAAAAAGGAAAGTATAACCAAAGGTTAAAATGATAAGTACATTTAAGAGTCCATATGAAGAGCTAAAGTCTACATAACAAGAAACAATGCCAGACAAGAGATACCTTACTTTTAGTTGTTGGCTAGGGTGGCCCAAGAGACTCCCAGACAGTAACCCAGCACAGAACTTGGAAAATGAACAGCAGACCCCAATCTTATCTAAAGGAATGTTGGCAACTGATTGCTGCCAGATGAGGAAGAGCTGACCTTCCTAAAACAAGGGCCCCTTGACAGGCTGACTAGGCTCAGCAGATGAAATAGCACTGGGGAATGGATGGGGGCAGTGATAGCATAGTGGACAGTAACAGGGATGACAAAGTATATGGGCTCCAGTCAGGGAGGGGGCTATGGGAGTGTGCCATTTGGATGTGTGTATAGATAAATAAGATTGTTTGGGATGTTCTCTATGAAATACACACTGAAAAAATCAGCAAATAAAAGAGTTACATTTGAGGAAAAAGCTTAAAAAATTGCTTCATGTTAATTAGTAGATATTAAAAACATTGTCATTGACTTTATAGCCATGCTCAGGTGGCAAAGATCTCAGAAAGTAACTAACTATGACCAGTAACAATCAGATATATACAGAGATTAGACATGCATGGGCAAATAGCTGAGTGATATTTGCATTAAAAATCTGGTTTTCTGTATGAAACAGTGTATTATAAAATGAAATGGAGATCTTCTATAAAGTTTAAAACCTCATTCAATTTTATGTCTTATAGGGTTTATACTGAGTACAGTAATGTATAACTGTATTAATTCAACACTGCGAACCTAAAATGAACAGCCAATTTTGAAAGAAATGCATCTTTGCTCTGGAAACTGTTATTGACTATGTCAATGGTGTTGTAATGAAGTGCTCCTACCAGTTATGTGTTTTAAAAAAAATAAAAAAATATATATAGTATTTGCTGGGCATGGTGGCACATGCCTTTAATCCCAGCACTCAGGAAGCAGAAGTAGGCAGATCTCTGAGTTCAAGGCCAGCTTGGTCTACATAGTGAGTTCCAGGACAGCTAGGGCTACAGGTAGACACAGTCTCAAAAAGACCAAATATATCTATAAAATTTTAAATATATTTATGCATGTATTGCCTGCATGTAGTACACCCATGTTCTGCATTTCCTGTGGAGGAAAGAGAGGCTGTCAGATTCCCTGGAACTAGAATTACAGGCAGTATTTAGCTTCCATGTTGGTGCTGGGATTCGATCCTGGGTCTTCTGTGAGAATAGTCAGTGTTCTTAACCTCTGAAACATCTCTCCACCCCTGACAATATGAACATCTTAAAGACAATTCTGAATTGAAAATTAAGAACTAATAAAATTTGCAGCATCAAACCCACCAGGACAACTTGGTACTCCTCTGCCACTGTAGCGTAATAGCCCCTTTCTGGGAGGGGCACTTTTCACTAGCGTTCTCATGCTGGCATTTCTTTTTCTTCTCACACCTGCAAATTTTGCTCCCAAATTACATGCCCAAGCAATACACCATTTGATTATATTTTTCATAACTAAATGGTGCACAAGTTACATTTTTAGTTAACACAGCAAAAGAAGCCTGCATTCTCATAAGTCATTTTCATGAGCTGAGCCCCTATCATTTTAATGTGGCAATTAATTAATTGCCAATAAAACTGTTCTTTATTATAGCAAAGCCTGTTTGCAGGAGCCTAGTTATGTGGGTCAGCAATTTTGTTCAGTCTTCTTTATTTTCCCAATAGTTGTACTCCAAGAACTTGCTTTCAACACAAATTTTGAAATGACTTGAATTGCAGTAAGAAACTGTTCTTATGATACAAAATTAATCAGTTTTAGGTGTGACTCTACTATGAGGTAAAACAAACATTATTTTAATTGAGGTTATTCAGATTTTATAAAATATATTTTGATCATATTTAAACCCCCTCCTATATCTGCACCCACTCAATGCTGCTGCCTTGGCCCAATTTCATGCCTCTCTCTATTTTCTATCTCTCTATCTTTCTCTCTCTATTGCCATATACATATATATGTGTAGATATACATATATGTGTGTATATATATATGGTATGTGTGTGTGTGAGTGTGAAATTTGTGTCCCACAATTTCCTCTGATGTGGGTCCATAAAATAGAGTCTGGTTAACCTGTCAAGAGTTTTACCCTTAAAGAAATGGAATCTTCTCTCCTGGAAGCCATCGTTTGCCAATAATGTCTCAGAAAGTTTTGTGTTTACTATTTCCCTATTCTTATGCTTCAATTTTTGATGGCTTGAGCTTATTTGGACTTGTGCATGCTGTCACCCATACTGTGAGTTAGCATGAGTAACTACCCAGCTCTCTAGAAAACTTTTTTCCCTAGTGCTCATCCACCACCTTTGGTTCTTAAATATTTTCCATATGATCAAGTAGTCTATCTGACTATACATGAACATTTTTGTCATACTGACAATTTTTCTCAATTTGTGTCACTGAATTCTAAATATCTTATGAGAACCTATTCTTTTTAAAAATATTTTATTCATTATTTTCATTCCACGTATATGAATGTATTGGCTGCATATATGTGAATGCACCCATGTCATTCAATGCTGCAGAGATCAGAAGAGGGTTTTGGATTCCTCTGGAACTGCTGTTAAGGACGGTTTGTAGCTGCCATGTGGGTGCTGGGAATCAAACCTGGGTCATCTGAAAGAGCAGTCAGGGCTTTTAATGACTGAGCTATCTCCCCAGCCCTGAGAACCTATTCTTAAAGATCAGTGTTTTGAGCCTAGTCCTATTGTGGGATTATAGCCTACTCATATTTTGATAATCAAGATGCTCATAGAATACTATTTTATCTACTCCTAGAATTATATAATTTTTAAAAATTGTATTTTCCATTCAAGTGTCCATATGGAAAGGTTTTTCAAATAAAA
>NW_008359214.1:4007892-4010035 GCF_000622305.1 Nannospalax galili
ATCGTTAAAGTTCACCAAGAGTGTTTAATAAAAGTTGAATAATTTCAAGATTACAGTGCAGATATGTGTCTTTGACATAAAAACACACCAGAAACTCATAGAAAAATGCAGGTGACTCTATATTTAATCAGACTGAGAGCAGTAATGGTAGAGCACAGATCCAGGGAGTGAATATACAGACAAATAATTGCATCCTGGGATGTGTGAGCTGTGTGCTGAAAACTGAATTAGAACCAGATGTTTCCCACCAGTAACTCCTGAAATACAGAGAGTAGTGTCTTGAGAAACTGTGGAATGTAGTAGTGAGAACAAGTATGTGAAGGTACCAAGCTGGTCTATGTTGTCTAAAATCAGTGCTATCTATCTCTGCCCCCAGAAAGACACATCTGATAACCAAATGTCTTCTATACTGAATTTACATTAAGAATCAGGAATTGCACAAGCAGCAAGATTAAAGGGGAAAAATTCTTGAGTAAGAAGTACTAGCAAGTAAGTGTCAGAATTTAACTATAAGAGAGGAGTGAATTTAAATTTAAATTAGCTCAATAAATTTCAAACCTTACATACTATCTCTCTAATCAAAATGTGAGATGTGGAAAAAAAATCAATGCAAAGAGAATGATGCCTATCTGTGTATTGAGTGAGGTAGTCTCCATAAGATAAAGGGAAAATATTTAAAAGATGAAATAAACATTTTGTGATAATACTTAATTCCAAGAAAGAAAGGATAAAAGAAGAAACCAGAGAAAATTCAAATAAAAGAGTCATCTACTCAAGGCATGTATCAGTATAACTTACGCCAGCAATAAGACAATCACATTAAATCCTTCCAGACTAAAAGGATTGCATAAAAGACACTGGCGATACTCAAAACATCTAAATACCAACAAGACAGATGATGTAACTTCAGGTTTCTTAATGAAAGCACTACATGTTGGAAATTTCTAGTCTAATCAATGAGAATAAGGAAAACAAACATTTTACATTGGGCTACAAATTTAAAACAGATAATTCCCATGAAACAGTCTTCATGAATTCACAGGGAAATATTTTTCCTCAAAATAATTGTACCTAGAGATGGCAGGGTACAGAGGGGAGCCAGAATGAAAACCTGTGTGAATAAGGAAGGTATAGGAAAAAGAAGAAATTTGAAACAAAAAGAGAATGGAATTAAAGCTAATGATAGTAACTACCTCTTCAGACATTTTTACAAAAAGGTGATGACCTTTTTTTTCAGAGAAGAGGTAATAATGTATCTTTTAAAAACTATTTCACTTA
Organism: Nannospalax galili; assembly: GCF_000622305.1. NCBI lineage: Eukaryota > Metazoa > Chordata > Mammalia > Rodentia > Spalacidae > Nannospalax > Nannospalax galili. Next base: position 4,009,171 of record NW_008359214.1, read on the forward strand.
AAGGCAGTTAAAATTTAGAATTTAAAACATAGCTCACTACAAAAAAGGAGGGAGGGGGTACGATGACGATAGAGGAATAATACTTCAACTTGATGTTTAAAACATGAAGAAATCCCACACATATAATATTCACTGAGACACGTCACCTCACAGAAATATGTGTTATTTGATTTGATAAAAAAGGAGAAACAGGTAACTAACATAACATTACTTTATCAGATTCTGAACTCTAAGGATCCCAAATAGATTTCTTAAAGGAAAATCCAATATTTTAACCATTATTTAGGATTTTGACTTCATATATATGGGATATAGGATGTTTAAATAATACGTGCTTCTGTACAGATAATTATTTTGATCATAGTTGTGATTTAAGATACAAAAAATGTTGTTTGAGGATCTGTTCCTCAGGGGTCACATGGGCATGGGAGGATCCCCTGGCTCTTTTCTTTTACCAGTTCCACCTATGTGAAGATAAGTCAAAGGTCCTGCTCAATCATGGCTGGCTTTGCTTGGAAGCATGGAGGAAATGATTCCTCAGTGTTGACCCTCCTCTTTGTAGACTGGACACTCATTCAATCCATCTGGTGGGGTCTCCTCAGACTCCTTGATCAAGAGGACAGGTGACCCACTGCAGTTACAGGACATTTTGAGAGATGCTCAGAGTCCTCTGGAATTAGTCAACCTAGGAGGGCAAGGAGCAAAAACTGTCCTTTATGTCCCTCTGACCAAATTATTATAGGCCTCAAAGTATGTCTTTTAAACATCCAAGGTTAGTATGGCCTTAAACACCCAAAAGGAAAGTATAACCAAAGATTAAAGGGGCCAATATAATTTCTTAAGAGTCCATATGCATAGCTAAATG
>NW_008359214.1:4010350-4039192 GCF_000622305.1 Nannospalax galili
GAATAAGACGGTTTGGAATGTTCTGTGTGATACACACACACACACACACACACACAATCCACAAATTTTTAAAACTGTATTATATTTGAGAAGGAAGCATGGAAATTTACATCATATTAATTCGTGTAGGTGATAAACATAACCATTGAAATCTACCTGATGACTTTATAGATATACACAGGCACCAAGGATCCAAGTGCAACTGATTATGATTAGAATAATCAGATACATATAGTTTAGAGATGCATGTGCCAATAGCTCAGTGTTAGTAGCAAAAATGAGTCTTTCTGCAAGGAAAAATATATTCTAAAATGAAATGGAGATATTTTTTAAAGATTAAAAACTCATTCAATTTTATGTCTTACAGGGCTTATACTGAGTTCAATGGTCCCAAAGGACAAATATTGGGGAATGGCTGGGGGTGCCAACCACACAGCAGACAGCAGCAGGGATATCAAAGCTTAAGGGATCTAGTGAGGGGAGGGAGGCTACGGGAGGGTGCCAACTGGGAAGTGGGTATATAAAAACAAATTCTTCAAAGCATAAAAATTTGCTCCTTAATAACTAGTAGTTGTGAAAAACATTACCATTGAAATCTACCTGAGGACTTTATATCCATGCTCAGATGCTAAAGAACTCAGAAAGTAACCGACTGTGACTAATAATAATCAGATATATAGAGATTCAAAATGCATGTGCAAACATCTTAATGTCAGTTGCACTAAAAATGAATTTTTCTCTATGAAATTGTATATTTTAATAATGAAATGGAGATCTTTCTTAAAGGTTAAAACTGCATTTAATTTTGTGTCTTATAGGGTTTATAATGAAATGGAGATCTTTTTTAAAGGTTAAAGCTGCATTTAATTTTGTGTCTTAAAGGATTTATACTGAGTACAATATTGTATAACTGTAATAATTCAACTGTAAACCTAAAAATTTACAGCCAGTTTTGAAAGAGATGCATCTTAGCTCTGGAAATTGTTACTGAATATGTCAATGCTGTTGTAATGAAATGCTTCTTCTAAGTATGTGATTATTAAATAAATAATTAAAAAAATAAAAAACATATTCCTAACTTTAAAAAAAATACAAAAAATGCACATATCAAAAAGACTTTAAAAAATGCTTTGAATTGTATATAAGTTGCATGTTTCTACTGGAAACGATTCCAAGACTTATGAATCACTATCAACCTAAATTATTTTCTCTAATTATGTAACCCATCTCCCTAAATATTAAGAATCATTCATTGTATGAATACAATCCTTTGGAAAAAATGTTAGCTTTCTTATTAGCATTGTAGGTCCACTCCCTTTGTAAAGTGACATAAAATCTATCTACAGTTTTTAAAAATCAAATTTCCTTTTATATTGAAATATTGATTTTGGATTTTAAAAGAAAATTTATACTCCAGAAATCTAATTTTCCTACTCTAGAAAGCAGAGGGAAAGGGATTTAAGAAATATTTAGAAATCTTTTCCTGAGTTTATATTAAATCTATTTACCAGTAACATATTTCTTCACACCAGTTCAGGCATAAAGAATCTCCTCTCTAATTATCGTAACTCTGATCAATTCAGTTGTAGAGAAGGTAATTTATAATATTTTTCAATATTTATAAAAATACTTTTTTGGGTTGTTAGATGGCTCAGTGGCAGACAAACAATATTGACAATCTGTGTTCAGTCACTTAAATCCACCTAAAAAGCCACCTGTGTGTGGAGGTGCATATCTGTAATTTCAGTAGTCATTTGTGGAGGTAGGAGGCAGAGACAAGAGAATTGCTCAGATGTTTGAGTGTTTACTAGCCAAGAAGGTGCAACATGGCAGAAACAAGAGAATCCCTCACTCAGCAAGGAGAAAAGTGAAAAACCAACACTTGCACATCACACACACACACACACACACACACACACACACACCGCTCACAGAAATAGACTTAAACTTTAAAAATAAAAGAAAAAAACTATATTAAAAAGTGAAAGAAATATTTTCTTTTAAATTTTAATGACACTTCTTCCAAGGATTTTAAAACAATCATAGGCAGCTACTGAGGTCAACATCTCACTGTACGAAAAGACGTCTTGAGGGCTGAGGTGAATCTCAGTGGCAGGTGCTTGCATAAAACATATGAGGCACTTCAAACAATCCCCAGAACTTCCCAAACAAAAGTAACTAGTGAATGACTCATTACTGTATTTAAGTAGATACAGCTCAGTGATTGTGCTCCTTCTTGTAATACATAAAGTGTAGTGAACATAGAATTCATGCATTTTACATTTACTTTCATTAACTACAATGAACTATTACTTCATGTATGTATATGGAAATATTCATTTTCCAATATTTGATTGTCTTTTATACACTTTTCATGATTGCTTTATCTTGAAAGTAATTTAATAATAATATTATTTTGAATATAATAAGAAAAATATTCCAAAGTAAAGAATGTCTCTTCAAAATGTGATTATTAGAATGAAAAGAAATATATTCAAATGAAGTACTTTCCAATAATTCATAAATTCTTAAACATTCACATTGATCACATCAGTTTAAAGAACAATCTGTCCCCATGACTCTGCTGAAGTGTGTTTATTTGTTCAGACAGATGGGCATGCCCCAAGGTTCATTCTCCAGCTAAAATGCACAATTGCCTTTTTTCTTTTAAGAAGCAGCTGATGGAAAAAGAGTCAGATACTCGAGTGCTTGTTTGGGTTATACAACTATGTGCAATCAATGTAAGCATGTCATTTAGCAGTTCTGAAACCTAAAAAAAATGAGTTAAGGATTACGTATACATTGTACACAAATATTTTTCAATTATGAAAAAAAGTTTTTAACATAATTAAAACAGAAGCCTAAAATTTAAAATAATATCCCTCTAAAGAATAATAAATGTGCACATCATCTAGAACTACTCTGGTAATGAGTCCTTATGACTACTACAGTTCATATTCAATTTCTTCAACTGAGGGAAGTTGTGCGAAGTATTTCTCATTGTTTTGAAAATCTTTCTAATGAAAATAATGTTTGTATATTCTTATTTCATATTTGAATGAACTTTAACATAAGAAACATGATATAATATCTGGCAATAAATAACATTAAAGTTCCCAAAGAGATCTCTCTTTAAGTGACTCATTCTAAATGGAAGATGTGTAACTTTTCTATGTCTCTGTTTAATTCTTAGAACATAACAGAAAACAAAAATCTTAGATCTGCATAGGTATTTGAAAAATGTTAGACCAAACTCTGGAAATACACAATAAAAATAGTAATATGGATAGTTAATCAATCAAGACTAATATTCTCAACTCTGAAAAATACATTAATTCAAACAATTTGTTGAAACCCCTGTGAGATACCTAAACAGTATGCCAGAGAAAAACACAATGGCCTTAAAACAGGAAGAAGGACATGGATGCTTTCCTCTATGTTTTACACCACATGAATGGAAACCTATGTAAAGCCTCCTATACATGATTGTAACACATTCTTATGTGTCTGAAGCACTTGGATAAATGTGTGAACATCTACAGATCATTCTTGCAGGGGCTGTAAATTTGACATCATATTCCCTGAACTCCTTAATAGCTAAATCTCATTACTTTTTATCATAATTTTTTTAACTTCCATGCAGTTCAATAAGATGATAAATGTGTTAAATTCTAAATGGAATTGCTCTTTATTTTAGCATGACAGTGTGTTTGAGATGATAGGAGACAAGAAATTCAAATTGAAAGATTTTGTAGAAAAATTATGAAATTATTTTTTCACCACCATCCTTGTATCATTATATAGCTTAAACTTAGTCTCTGATAATAAATTAAAAATACAGAATACATTGAACTAACAGTTATCAATCATAGATGGAACAAGCTTGTAATAGTATGTAAAACATATATGTTTTCATCATAATGTTGGGCAGAGTTCTTCCTTGTGTTCTCTTTGTTCTCAGAATTTTAAATCATTTACAGCATATAATACCAGTACATTACCATTTCTGACAGCAGGACAGACAAAGCTCAAATGAGTTTATCCAAGTTGTTAGCAGCTTCATTACCTAAACTGTTACTATCATCTGTGGTGACACTCATAGTTTTGTCATTGTTGCTTTTTTCTCTGTGAAATGATTTTTTAGAAGAAATATGCAAGAAGCACCCCACATATGCAATCAGGATACAGAATCAAAGTGAGTCTGCTATGGCTCTTTGATTAGACCCACCCACACTCTCCCAACAGAATCTAAGTATGCTCATACATCACATTCCATTGTATTGACAGCAGTAATGTGCATTGGCCTAAAGAAACATTTTCCCCCCACTGGATCCATACTATGCATGTCCTTTCTTAGTGGCCTCACTTTCACAAAGAATATAATACTTAAAATATTAGAGTTCACAGATAAGGCTCATGAGCTTAGTCCAGCTCATTGCCTATTTGTATAGCTCATGAACATGAATTTCTTTTAACAGTTTGAAAAGTTTCCTTCACAAATAACAACAACAAGAAAACCCAACAAAGATCCTAAATTAGTAACATGCATAAGAGACTCTGGTTGGCCTGCAAAGTTCAAAATATATACTGGCTGGGTTTAGTCTTAGAGAAAGATTAATAAAACGTTGTTGACATCTTAGTGTTGAGATTTAATGGATATACTTTCCTTGCCATGTCTGGAAGATATTATCTAGGAGTACACTACTCCCAGTTCTGATCTTTTTACTGTCTGCATTAAAAAAAAAATTTTAACCGTAAATTGCTTTCCAAGATTGGCTCCTTTAACTTAGCAATATGCCCAAATCAGTAAACTATATTGATTGCTTTTTTTCTATCTTTAATTGCTCCCATTTTTAATGATTATTCCCTGATTTGGAAAGCATGTCATAACAAGTCTTGCTATCTTTTCAATTGATAATATAAAATATAAATGACATTAATAAAATTGAATTATTTTTATATTTTTTTCTTATCAGTGTATTTTGACTGGTTTTATCTTAGTCATTTTAAAGTTTCCATATGCAAAGCAGAACCATACCTCCCCTGGGAAGCAAAATAAATTTATCCTTCAGTATTAAATATGTACTTTCTTTTTAAAATATTTTACTTATTATTTTATATGTATGACTCTATTACCTACATGTGTGTAAGTGCACCTGTGTCATCGTGCAGTACCTTTGGGGACAGAAGAAGGTGTCATATCCCCTGGAACTGTATTACAGGTGGTTTTTAGCCTCCATCAGTTCTGGGAATCAAACCTGGGTTCTCTGTAAGAGCAGTCAGTGCTATTAACTACTGAGCCATCTCTCAATCCCCCAAATTATGTATATTCTATGAATATTTTTATCACTTGGAATTAAGGGACAAATTTTTCTCCTTTAAAATGATGACAAATTTCAGTGTTTTCCTTGACTCTCTGTAGAAAATAGCATCTTAGGCTAATTTAAATCTACTGCTGTGTTACTGGGTCTGTGCCATATAACATTCCATATGTCAAGACTCTAGTTCTCCTATGCTAAACTATAGGTTAAAAAACATAGCGATTCTAATATCTATTGAGTGGTGCTATGTAGTTGTATAGGCTACTTAATGTAATGCTTAATATTCTCTGGCAAGTGTCATTAAGCTTGATGCTCAATTTTTATTAAAAGTCAAGGTAAAGTTTTGAAAATAATTTGTTGTTTTTGTTGTTGGTGGTGGTGATGGTGTTGACACTAGGTCTCCCTGTAGTTTGAGCTGGCCTGGAATTTCCTATGTAGACCCAGCTGGCCTGAATTTCACAGTGACCTGCCTGCCTCTTCCTCTTGAGTGCTGCGATTTAAGTCAAAAGTGAATTTTGCTTGTGTTTTCTGACATCTTTCATTTTGCTGACAAAATGCATAGTTAATTAAGTTTCAAAAATAAATAAATATGAAGATGTATTAAAAACTGAAACTTCATATGGTTAAATGAAATTATACTTTGGCCATTTTTTTCCCCCAGGGAATTTGATGAAGGGATTTGTGATTAAGTTAATTATGACCTTTGTTTAGGAACAATGATTGTAGAGGGCTAAGTGGATTGATATGAAGGGGCAGACTTACTGAACTGTGTGACCCTGAGCATCAGAAGTCTAATAGTAACTTTCCCAGGCTATTGAAGGGCAGAGATTTGCCAAGGGACTGACTATCAGTTACCCAATGTAGCTGGTTAGAGGATGTAACCTGATCCCCAACAAAGAATAAATTCAACAGAAAGGCATATCTGAGCTATCAGCAGCCTGTGTTCTGCAGATACACTGTTGTACCAGGGAAACAACTCATTCCTCCAAGAAGCACAGTGAGCAATGGTTGAACGCAGGGCACTCTGGGAAGAAGGGTTGAGCCTAGCCGCCTGCAGAGCTAGCAGCAGGGAGATTAGAAAAGAGAGAAAGCAAGAGGTACGGTGGTCATTTAGGGAATAAAGGCATGAGGCCCAAGAACGGTAAACAGCAGGGGGTGAGTGTGGCCAAACCATCTTGCAGGCTCAAAGGGCAAGATGAGACACACTGTGGGGTGAGATGGCATGTGGGTGCATGGGGGCATGAAAGTAATCGGGAATGGTGGGCTGCCATGTGGTGTAACGTGGGCAGCAGGGGTTATGAGAAGCCGTTTCTTGTAAGTCACCCCCACCCACAAATGTCATATAAAATGGCACAAAACCCAACAGAAATTGTCTTATGTTAGTCCATGAGCCCTGGGGCCTCAGAGCCCCTGACTGTGAGGTCTTCTAAGAAGGGAAAAGAGGAGAAAATTTTGTGCAACATATTGGTGTAGTTAGCCAGAGACACTGGAAACTACAAACCACTGGAGTTTGGGAAAAGCAAGGACACCAGGTTCAGATTCCCAAATTTAGAAGGGCAGAGATGGGCACCTCAAGAAGTCCTGTGAGGTGATACTACATATCTGGGAGAAGCTGGTGGGATCCCAGGGGAGAGAAGACCCAAGGCCCCTAGGATTAAAGGGGCTAGCTATGCTCCACACAGATCTTTAAACTTAAAGATTATAGAGAACCTGGAAAAAAAAAAAATCCCAGGGAGGGGGCGTGGCCATTGTGCTTAATAAAAGATTTCCCCAAGGCAGAGGAAGCTGAAAAGGCAATGGAGTTACTGACAGACTCAGTTTCAGCCTCAGATCTTGAGAGAGAGAGAGAGAGAGAGAGAGAGAGAGAGAGAGAGAGAGAGAGAGAGACAGAGAGAGACAGAGACAGAGACAGAGAGAGACAGAGAGACAGAGAGAGATGGAGAGAGGGGGAGAGAGAGAGAGAGAGAGAAGAAAAAAGGGACATTTAAACTTGTGTAAGGGACATTTAAACTTGTCGAAGGACCCAGGAAAAAAGACAGATAGTGAAAAAAGAAAAAAACCTAAAAATAAATCTAAAGCTGATTCTCAGATTCAACCTTTGATACAAAAAGAGAAAAAAGAAAAATTAACAGTACTGTAAGTAGGAAATACTGCACACTGGCACTGTTAACACTAGGAAAGATTTACAAACAAGCCATCAGAGAGTCCCTTGCCATGTGGCTCATGAGGATATTGGACATGTTCATCAGAAGCTTCAGAGCTGAGTTTTATAACCACACATCTGTCCTTGTAACACAGGCTGTTCAACCTAAGTCAAGGCATGGGGGAGTAGTCCTTAATGTGATGGCAAGTGAAAAACATTGAAGATACAAGATCATCACCAAGGGAAACTCCCATAATTAACAGAGGCTGGAGGTCTATAAAAGAAGGACAGGCATTACTGAGAGAAGTAGGTATAAGAAAAGCAATATACAATGCCCAGTTCACTGGGCCAGATAAGACTGTGTTCATCAGAGATATAAAGGAAAGTTTAATTCAACTGGGACCTTGAGAATGGTATAGAGCTTTAATGGTTTTGCTAAGACCTCTAATGGGACAAGATCTTTGTAAAGTCAGGGAGGCTTCAGCAAATCTAAGTGACTCAAACCAGTGTGTAAATTGTGTCTACAGAATAACAACAACCTACAAGAGATATAAAAAAGACCAGACAGAAGATTTGTTTGTTTGGGTTACTTGAAGAAAAATGTGGCAAGATTTATGGCGACCCCAAATTCCCCAAGAAAAAAATTGATGGAGAACCAAACTCAGTACTAAGGAGTTTCTGGAAGGCTTTACAACAAGAAGAGCCATTTACAAAAGGCATTCAAAAGATAAAAACTCTTCCAGGGGTGGTTAAGTATCCCCAAAGCTTAAATAATGTACATTTCTCTCCTGAGAAAGTTATGCTAGGGGTGGAGGCAGTTTTCCCCACCAGGGCCTCCCTCCAGCAGCCAGGTATAGTCAATGGAGATGACAGATATGGCTTCAGTCAGGAGGCAGACCCAAGGCCTGCCTGACTCAGGGAACCAATAGGTTTAGCAGGAACAAGAGAAATACTCTGCTGCCTTAGCATGCAGGGTCAGGCTACTGGAACCAGCACCTGTAAGTGTATCAAGGATAAAGTAGCACAAAGAAACTCTATGTAAGATCCCCAGAATGTGACATGACTCCAAAGGGATAACTAAAGATAGTAAAGAACTAACCAAATTAATCCCGCTTACCCATGATATGGTACCTAACAAAGGTCTATGGAGAAAGAAATTAATACGAATGGATCAAACCTTTTCATGCTGTGTTAGACTTTGTCTATGACTGATTTAATATATGACATTAACCTTTCAGAAAGATACCTGAAGAAACAAAGGCCAGCTATAGCTGTAAGATTCTTGGGAGTTTTATGGCTGGGTAAGATAAAAACAGAGGCTCCCAAAACTGTGCAACTTTAAAAAAAATCTAAAGTACCAGGAATGGGTTGCCTCCCACGTATGAGATGTTCATCAGAGAAAGATCCTAGAGGTCCTCAAATTCACCAAGACTATTGCTATTAATGTTAGTTGTACACTAGAAAGGTCAGTAAAGCCATGTTGCTGAAAACACTGCATGATGTGAACGATGGAGAAGAGATAGAGCTGAGACAAGACAAAAACTCCATGCCACAGGATGGATTGCTTTCATAGTGCCAGAAGGCGTTATGCAGAGATTGGGGAAAAAGGATCTCCTCTGATTCTACTTAACAATGGACTCTGTATGCTGTCCCCTATGAACATACCAAGTAATGTCTGCTAGTGCAATAATGGCTCAACTAACATACCTATAACTGACAAATTTCTAATTGGATAATGCCTGATCCTAGGGGTGGAACACACATCTAGTACTGTAGACCAGGCCAACTCTCCGTGTCAGGGAAGGCTACAGGCCCCAGCGAGGAAACATTTGCAAGTATACTGTTTAATGAATATGATACACCTTCTGAGATATCTTCTAGACATTTGTACTTAACGTTTATGTTGTTTAAATGTGTCTACTTCCTTCCACTTTTCTTCATAGGAAGGGAAACACTACTGAGATAGATCAGCAGCCACGTCTGGAAGATGATTAATGGGAACCCCCAAGAGATCACTATCTCACCACAATATGAGAGATTGCTCTGTGTCTATCACCCCTCCAAGGCTCAGGGAAATTCATGGAAGAAAGGGCAGAAAGTGGAGCTGGAGAGATGACTCATCAGTTAAGAATACTGACTGTTCTTGTGGAAAACCCAGGTTTGAATCCCAGTACCCACATGGCAGCTAATAACTGTTCATAACTCCAGTTCTAGGGGATCCGACAGTGTCTTCTGTCTTCTGCGGGCATTGCATGACACAGTTGCACTTATATACATACAGGCAATGCATGCATACACATAAAATAAAAATAATAAATAAAATATTAAAAAATAAATTTTAAAAAATGGAGGAAAGTTTGAAAGAGCTGGAGAAAAGGGTGGAATGTAGCCTGAAAACCAATCATTCCTCTGAAAAGTGTAAGCAACCTTCACCCTTCCAAGAAGGGTGGAGCCTTGCCTGTAGCAGAGCTTGCAGCAGGGAAATTGGAAGAGAGAGAACAAAGGATGTGGCAGCCATTTGGGAACTTGGGGAAGGAGGCATGTGGCCCAAGAATGGCAAATGGTGGTGGAAGAGAATGGCCGGCAGATACCCTGCCTGTCCTGCAGGTTCCTCAGGGCGAGATAAGGCAGACCTTGGGGAAGATGGCACATGGGCGCGGGGCACAAAACAATAGGAATGGTGGGCTCCACACGGCATGGCGCAGTGCACGGGGTTTATGAGAAGCCATTTCATGTAAGTCAACCCCCACCCCTAAATGTCATATAAAATGGTACAAAACCAAAATTAAAAGTGTTGTATGTTAGCCTGTGAGCCCTGTGGCCTCAGATGACATCCAGAGCCTCCCAAGAAGTGAAAAGGGAAGAAAATTTAATGTAACAGCAGTAGAATAAGACATAGAAGCATGATGACAAAGGTCAGTAGACATCTGGACAGTAAGCAGAATAAACATTATCTGATGGTGGATGATCAATTTAATATGAAGGTTAAAAGTTAACTTTTTTTCAAAGAAATAGACAAAACCAAAAAAAAAAAAAAAAAGAAAAAGAGGAAAAGGTAATGCTGGAAGTGATGCTTCACACCTTTATTCCCAGCACTCAGGAGGCATTTTCAGTGAGTATCTGTGAGATCAAGGCCAGCCTTGTTTACATAGCAACCAGGCCGGCCCAGTTTACAGAAAATGACCAAAAAAAAAAAAGAAAAAAAAAAACCCTACAAATGTTTTTGTAATGAAAAAAATGTTTTTGTAATGAAAAACAACATTACAACCCATAGAAATAAACTTAATAAAATAAACATAAATTAATACATTTTATGATAAAATACTTCAAACTTCTCTTTAATGAAATATATAACAGTGATAGAAATTTTGTAAGGTTATGTATAGGACCAAAATACTATCAACGATAGTCATCAAAACTAGTGTAGTATACTGGAGTCAAAACCAATAGCACCAATTTTTCTCAGTTGTACATAAAACATTCACCAACACCGGACCATATTCTGAACATGTCACAACTATCAGTAAATTTCTGAGGCTGGAAAATGACTTAGCAGTTAAGAGTGCTGACCTTGCAGAGGACCAAGGTTCCCTTTCCAGCAACCAGATGGCAGGTTGCAATCATCCAGGGTATTCAATACCCCTTCTGGTCTCTGCAGGCACAGCCCACATGTAATACACTTATATGTGTTCAGATAAAACACACATATACGTAAAATAAAAATTAATACATGTTAGCAACATTCAAAATAATTTTTATAAAGATCAAGTATTAATACATTTCAGAGGTTTGTATCAGTACTCTTTGAGAAAACTTCGTTGATGTTAAACATTTTATCCTTTGTATATTTTCTCTGATTTGTAGACTGTAGCACCCAATCCTTACATGCAAGTATATGTACAGATGTAAAAACACAGACCAGAAAAATGGAAAGGACAGACACCACCTTAGAGAGAAAGGATGAAAAACAATATTTCAAGCAAAAGGAACCAAGAAACAAGCAGGTGTTAGTAACTTAATATCATGCAAAATAGACATCACACTAAAATTAATTAGAAGAGATAAAGGTCTCTTCATTCTTATAAAGGGAATAATTTGTCAAGAAAACATTACATTCATTATCACAATCAAGAAACTCTGGTGCACTGAGTTTCATAAAAGTTGTGTTGCCAAATTTCAAGACACATATTAACCTCAACACAGTTATAATAGAAGATTTTGATGCTTCACTTTCTCCTGTAGACAGATTATCTGGAAAAAGAGTAAGAAAAGAAACATCCAAATTAAGTATTATCATACAAAAAATGTATCTGCGATATATCTATGGGATATTCTACCAAAGCACCAAAGATTACACATTTTACTCAGCAGCCCATTGAAGATTTTCTAAAATAAATCACCTACCAGATGAGAAAAAACAAAAAACAAAACAAAACAACCAATAGTCTCAAGTTCAAAAAATTGAAATAAATAAAAACAAAATATATCAGATCACAATGCAATAAAGTCTAAAATGAACAGCAATAGGAGCTCTAGTCCTATTCATTCAGGTGTTTGTACCCAAATTACCTTCAGTTTAAATGTGTCCACTGGAATCTAGTCAGCCCATCCAGTGACTGTATGCAAGTCATAAACTCCTTCAATTAGGAGCAATCAGTCTCAAATAGGATTCAGCATGTAGGACAGAGCACATAGGTTTTGGTTGGTGTAGGGGAAAGCATGGATGCAGAGGGGTCTGAATTTGAGAAGGAAATGTTGTGTGAAATAAAAAACGCTTAATAAAAATGATTTTTATTTCTCTAAAAATATTCATTATATTAAAAAAAAGGAGCTCTACTAACTACATGAACTCATGGAGATTAAGCAACAAAATACTGAATGATGAATGGGTCAAAAAAGTTAAAGAATAAATAAAAATATTTCTGGAAAGAAATGAAATTGAAAACAATACAACCAATCCTCTAACAGACAATAAAAGCAAAACCCACAAAAGAAACAAACGAAAAAATGCATAGCCAACATCCTTCTAAATGGAGAAAGCTTGAAGCCATTCCATTGTAATGCTAACCCCACTCCTTTTCCATATAGTGCTTGAGAATCTACCCAGAACAATAAGAGAAGGAAATTAAAGGGATACTAATTGGAAAAGAGGTCAAATTTTCCCTATTTGAAGATGATACAATATTATACATAAAAGATCTCAAAAATTCCACCAGAAAATTTCTAGAAATGATCAACATTTTCAGAAAAGCTAAAGGGTACAAAAATCATTCTACAAAAAAAAAAAAAAAAAAAAAAAAAAAAAAAAAAAAAATACTACTACTACTAATAATAATAATAAATAAATAAAATATTTTAATGGGAACACACACACACACAAAAATAATAACTAGACCAATACCCTTTCTATATTTGAACAATCAGAGAAGGAGTTAAAGGAAACACTTCCAGTAACAAGCACCTCAAAAAATCTCTGAATATTTAATACTAAGACATTAAATACCTATTCAATGAAAACTGTGAATATTTGAAGAGATTGAGGAAGGTTCAAGGAAATGGAAAGACCTCCCCTGCTCAAGGAATGGTGAAGTCAACGTAGTGAAAATGACTGTTCTACCACAAGCAATCTGCAATCCCAAACACCTCCATGACATTCTGCACTGAAAAATGATATGTTCTAAAGTTCATATGGAAGCACAAAAGATCCCAGGTAGCCGAAGTAATACTGAGCACAAAGAACAGTGCCAGTGGATTACCATACGAAACCTCAATCAATATTACAGAACCACAGTCATAAAAACAACATGGGATTGACAGAAAAAACAGACTTGATCAATGGAACAAAAGAGAAGACCCCAACATGAGAGCAATCAATCACAGCCCCCCAATAGTTGACATAGTTGCCAAGAACACAAACTGGAATAAAGATAGCATCTTCAACAAATGGTGCTTTTTAGGCTATCTATCTATCTATCTATCTATCTATCTATCTATCTATCTATCTATCTATCTATATATTTGGATCCATCAGTTTCTGGTACTTTTCATTATTTTTGTTTCAATTTCAATGATGATACTAAATAAAAATACAAAAAAATGATAGATCTAAATGCAGTTTATTTGAAAAGATTAACAAGGTAGACACATCCTTTGCACAGCTAACTAAATTTCTAGATAAAAAAATTGAAAATATTTTTATTTTCAAAAATATGCAATTTCAAGTTAGGCTACTTTGCATTTTCACATATTTATTGACTGCATCATAATTAATACTTTAATCAATGACTTCCAGTTCTTTCTTTAAAGTGGTAAATTATAAATTCAATAAGGTAACAAGTACCTCTTATTTGAAATTCTTTATTAGAATAATTATAGGAAAACCATTAAAATTTCGTTTCAGCATAATTTTGCTACAAGAAGCACTTTATAGGATACAAGCATTAAAAAATACAGAAAGTGCAGTACATCGTTGAAATTTTTGAATAAAGAAAACATATTCTGAACATTAAAAATATGCATCTAGTTTAATATCTAACAGGGCAAATGAATCATTCATAATTACTGCAATTATTTAGGAGCAAAGTGTATTCATAAGATAGTCTATTTATCAATATTAAGAAAGATAACTTTTGTTTTGATTTTAGGAAAATATTCCATAATGCCATATGCTGCTTTTATCAATGTAAATTTATATGCTTGGATTAAAGAATTTAAGTTCATGTGTGTGGTAACACTTCTGAGCATTTTTTTAATGATTGTGCTACTAGAAGATAGGGAACTATTAGTGATGAACTTGTATCTAAGCATCAAACTCCTATGATAGGACCAGAGCTTCACAGCTTTGCTATTAAAGGTATTAAAAATGAAACAACAAATTTTAATGATCTCAATTGCATTTTATAAAGAGATATAACATTTCCAAACTATACCTCAATTCTGAAAATCACAGAATTCTATTTTATAATGATTAAAAATTTTAAAAGGTGGAATGAATGGAATATATTGAATTGTAAGATACAACTTTGTTAGAAAAATAATTGTAGCATTTTATCAATAGATTTGTTTGTTGAATATATAATTTATCTAATTCCCTTAAAGAGGCCACTCAAGTGTAAATTCAGTCGCTGAGAATTGTACTGTAGGACCAGAAAAAAAATGAATGAATGTGTGATTTTGTCTTCAGGTGTTTTTGTCTTTATAGAATGCATTTCTATTTCTATGTTCTTCTAGCGAGAATCAAATTACATGTTAAAAACAGGAGTCATTATGCTCATGAAATAGACAAAGCATTAAAAAGCTTTAAAGGAAATAAAAAGCAGAATTCTGGAGGAAAATGATCTATATAAGCAATCTTAAAAGACTACTAATTTTTCTAAGCAAAATCTTCACAGAAATGTCAGCATTCCAAAATAATATATATTTGGATATTTGACAATGTTTCTTGTTAGAATTTCATAAACTAAGTACAGGTTGAATTTTCATATATAATCTATTTGAACACTAAAAATAATTTTGAGGTCCTTAGAAGATTTTTTTTTATGGGTTGATTTGGAAATAGAGTGTGGATTGATAGGAGCTTATATGAGACATAAGGAAGCAGGAAGATTCTCAGATTCTCAACCTCCATTTCTATAGTTTCACACAGATTATTATCACTAGGAAAGTCCTAATATGGTTCATTCTTCAAAACTTGATTCAAAGCTGTAATCTAGTATCATAGTCAGCCATTAGGGTATAGTCCTTACAATTAAATTATCAGGAATATGAATTCGAATACAATAGAGTTAACGGCAAACAAACAGGTAATCATAATATGGGTGTGCTTCTTGTTAAGTGTTGGGAAATCTCTGAACCCCCACAGTCATGGAGAAGGTAGCATCAATATAAGTTTATTTCAGTCTTTACTGTTCCTTTTAATATGCAGAAATATCCTCTAAGAAGCTAAAAAATATTTGACCAAACAGCTAATGATTCTGTTTTCAAACCTTTGGCCTCTATGAACTACCTAATTGGTTTATATGCGGAATTACAACTCATAAGCACAGGACTTAAATTAGTAGTCTAACTAAAGACTTTATCATAGAAATAATCCTTGACACATAGGAAGCATATCAAAATTTACATATCAAAAATTTAGCACAAACCACTTATAGAATTTTTTTTCTTTTTGAAAATAGTAGTGGGGAGGTAAATATTTAGCAACTGCTAATCAAATGACTACAGCAGCAGCTTTACTTTCTGTTGTTTATGGAACCAAGAAAATTCTGTTTATCACGTTGAATATGAGCTATCTTTCCAAGGTCTGTTTATGAGAGGATTTTATCAGGATAAAAGGAAGGTGACTTCAGTTTGGTCACAAATGCAAGGACATCTCATTTTCAGAACTAAATAGAAGTGAATTGTCCTAAGTGTGAAAAGCTATTTCTCAACTAAAATAGAAAAGACCAGATCAGACCACCTGTGACCATTTATCCATATCGAGCACAAATAGCCCTGGTGAGAGAACAAATCAATTCATTTTCTTCCTGAGAACATGGTGTATTTGCCAGAGGTATGTTGTGGTTTTTTTTTTTTTTGGTTCCTCACTGACTTATAAAAATAATAAGTGAGATTTTCCCCAGTGCCTGAGTCACTCAATACCTGATAGTACAGTTGGGCACTAGCCCAACTCTCTTCCATGAATTTATCTTTGTGTGTTTCCAATGGTAATTCATAAAATATTTACAAATATCACCACATACATTGAGTTTTTAAATTGATATTTGTCCATTTATTTATACCTATGGTTATATATGGATAATCCTCAAAGAGATGATTGATGAAATTAAAACAAAATTTCAACATGGATTTATTTACCATTTACCTCCTTACACTTAACATTTGACTCTTTAGTTATTCTGAATACATATAGTGATGGAAATATTTCCATTTGTAAAATTTTTGCTGCACCAGAATATTAAGCTGAGTTTTAATGCCCAGTACTCACGTTAAAAAGTCATGCAGGCCTGGAAAGGTGGCTCAGCAGCTCAGAGCACTGGCTGCTCATCCACAGTACCTAGGTTAGATTTCTAGCATCGACATGGAAGATAACAACTGTCTGTAACTCCAGTTTCAGGGGATCGGATGCCCTTGTCTGTTCTCTGTGGGCTTTGCACAACACTTACAAGCAGAACACTCATACATATTTAAAAAAAAAGTCAGATATGCTTATGAGATTGGAGATAGGAGATTTCCTAGGGCTTAGTGGTAAACAAGTCTACCTGAATTGTTGATTTTCAAGTTCAATGACAGACATGTACTCTGTCATATATATTAAGTTTTATAGGGCCAAGTTTATGTCCTCAAATGTCCTTCAGTTAATGTGCATCAATTTACTGGAGTCTGGTTAACCTACTTAGCATCACACACTTAATGCAAATCAGTTCTCCCTCTCTTAGTAGTTATAGTTTACCAATAGTCCTCAGGTAATGTTGTGGCTTTTTAACCACTTATCCACTTACATGCTGGTATTTTTTTTTGTGGTTTGAAATTGCATGGGTCTTGTGCATTCTGTTTCCATTTCTTCTTGTTCATATGAGTAACTCCCCAGCTGTCTGGAACCTCAAAAAATATGGTAGAAAATGATGAAAGAAGGCACTCAGCTTCAATCTCTGACCTCCACATGGATGCACATGGAGTGCCAGAACACCTCTACACTTAAGCACATATATACATGGGATGAAATATACCTGTGTTCTCTCTCTGTCTCTGTCTCTCTCTCTGTCTCTGTCTCTCTCTCTCTCCTTCTCACTCTCTCTTACACACATACACACACAAACACATACACAAACATAAACATAAAAAATGGCACGGAAGTACTTTTTGGTATAGGAAATGTTCTCTTTTATTTAGTACACAAAGTAATGGATATCATTGTGACATTTCCTTTTTTTCTTGTTTTGTTATTTTTAATTTTGTGTGTGTGTGTGTGTGTGTGTGTGTGTGTGTGTGCCTTTGGGTAGGTGTGAACATATGAGTGCATTTTTTTCTGTAAAGGCAGGAGGTATTGGAACCCCTACAGCTTGAGTTGTGAGCAGTGGCAAGTGGGTGCTGAGAACTGAGCTCAAGTTCTCTGCAAGAGCAGTGTGTGGATGCTGTTAACAACTGAGTCCCATCTCCAGCACCATCTCAATACTTTGTAAGTTCCACAAATATTTTATGTCGTTAATATTTTGTAATAGTACAAAAATGCTTTCAAAAACAAAACTTTGACAACTTGTTTAGAAATGTTATAAACTTTCAAATTTAGAAAGGATATGTGTGACCCTTGATAACTACTTCCATCTTTCTGAACATAGATTCCTCATCACTCAACTCAGCATATTGAATACCTGTCGTCTTTAAGTCTAAACTACAGTTCTCTAATTTTGTGATTCATGCAATTATGCTTCCACAAAGACAATCTTTCACTTTAAACCCTTTTTTGTACTAAATTATTATTTAATGAACATCTATCACATCACATTTTATAAATATGGCAGACTAATGATAAAAATTCCAAAAAACAGTAATGCCAAACAATTTACCAACATGATAAAGAAAATAAATTACTAGAGCATTATATTTTAAGAAATGTTAAAAATTGCATGACATTGGTGCACTTATACATGTGCAGGCAATATACTCATACATATAGAATAAGAATAATGAAAATATTTTTTAAATATTAAAAATTACCTTAGGTAGTAATTAATATAAAAAGTCAGTATTATGAATAAGAAGGTAATAGGAGTTTATCAAGTTTTATACCATCCTTAACACTGTTTGCTTTAGATTTAATAACTTGTTATACTTTGTTTTGTTAACACAAATACTATCATTTAACAGTAAACATATCAAATATTTAATAGAAATTTTTGAAAAATGCTAAAGGACTAAGCATTTTATTACTTTAGCATACTATTTACTGACTCATATACAGTTTTAATATCATGAGCAAGTTCAAGAGAGTTTAGATAAATATATATGTGCTATATATTTGTCACAATATATGCAAACCGAATTTTGTGCATTTCATATATCTTAATCATATTTAGACCCCTCCCCTATCGGTACCCCTCACTGAGGTCATGCATTCTGCCATATATGTTAAGACTTATTGAGTCAATTTTGTGTCCCCAGAAGTCCTTTCGTGTGAGTTCATCCCCTGGAGCAGGGTCAGCTTATATAACATTCATCCCTTACAGAAGACCAGCTCCTGCTCACCCAGCAGTGATGGGCTGCCAATAATTCATTGGCTAATGGTGTTTCTTGCCCATTTCCCCAGTTTTATGTTGGGTACTTGTTGAATGAATTTCCCTTCTGTGTTAATGACGATCTGTTACATCAGGAAACTTCACTGATGAAAGTTCAAAGGTGCATTAATAGTCTCTCTACCCCATCATCTCTTATGTTCCATGATATTTGTTTGGGTGTAGAGATTCCAATGTAGAAGATGTGTCACTTAGGGATAGGCATCTCACAAACATTTATTTTCTGTGTTTGGCCAGTTGTGGATCTCATTTATTGTCTCTATCTTTTGCAAAACAAAGCTTCTTTGATGAGTGGTGAGAAGTATATGTCTCTGGAAATATAAATATACATATTTAGCCTACAGTGAGAAATTGCATTTGTCTAGGGATATGAAAGATACAGGGTTTCCTGTAGGATCTATTAGGTCTTGGCCATTGTGCATTTGGCTTGTTTATAGTACCACACCTGAGTTTTGTCCCATTGAGTGGGCATCAACTGCAATTAGAGAGCCATTGATTATCCCCCAAGAAAAAAAATGTTACTAATGTAACAGTAGCAATAGTTTTCTGATTCAGTCATTGTTGTTTATTAGCCGTTATAGCCAGGTGGGACCATTGATTGGTTTTCCTCCTTGACAGCTTGAATAGCATCCTCTGGTACCATGAGAGCTAGTTTTTAGGGAGGGCATTTCAAGGTCAGTTCCAGCTTGATGGCTAAAAGTCCTGTGTCCAAAATATGGCTTGTCTTCATCAATAGGATATTATCTTCATATTCTGTCAGGTAATCAGGGCAATAGCCAGTGTCCTGTGGCAACAGCCAGTGTTATTTTGGGAATCTCCTGGACTATTCTAACCAAACACTTAAAAAGAATTTTCTCCTTCCTGTGTTTCTTGTTATATAGCTTTCACCAATACATATTATATATACATATATATATATATATTATATATGATGTGTCTTTCACACCAAATAAGCATTATTAGTCTCTCCTTTCTCTCCCTCTATCTAATCATCTCTCCTCCTTCTCCAGTTAAAGTACAGCCAATTCCTCCGTTTGCTCTTGACAACACCTGTCTCCTATTACTACCTCTCTCTTGAGCTCTTTCTTTCCTTTTTACCCCCATGGTTCCTTGGATAGCTATCCATCCTCCCTTTCCAGTCACATACCCCATTTTACCAATCCTTCCTATGATAACACTTGTCTCCTACTATGCTCCACTCTTAGGCTCCTGTTTTTCTCTTTAACCCTATGGTTCATTTCCATTTTCCTGACTCCTGTGGTTACATCAGGATATGTACTCACACAAATGATTTGGAACTAAAATCCAGAAAGATAATTTATGTCACTTGCTTTTTTTCTGAGTGTGTTTCTTCCCTTAGTATAAAATTTTCTAACTCCATCTATTTACCTGCATATTTCATAATTCTTTATTACTAAGTAGAATTCATTTGTGTAAATATACCACATTTTCTTTATCCATTCGTTTGTTGAGGGCCATTTACTTTGCTTGCATTTCTTAGCTATTTTGAAAAGAGCAGTAGGATGCATAGGATCTTCTGCAGTAGGATGCATAATTTGGGTACATGTCTACAAGTGGTGCAACAAGATCACATGACAACCAAATGAAAAAGAAATGCACAGAGAGGGAGAAAATCCTCAACAGCGACACATCTGATTGAGGATTTATGTCCAGAATTCAAGTAACTAAAGAAAAAAGAAAAACTCAAAGTATCAAGTACACAAAAGACCCAATTAAAGGATGGCTCTGAGCCTGAACAGAGAGTTCTCAAAAGAAAAAATAAAAATGGCTAAGAAACCCCTAATAGTTATTCAACATCCCTAATATTTAGGGAAATTAAAACTAAATCTGCTTTAAGATTTCATATTGCCCAGTCAGAATGGCTAAGATTAAGAGAATTAATGCTGGCTAGGTTGCAAGGAAAGAATAGTGCTTGTCACGGCTGGTGGAATTGCAAACTGGAACAACCACCATGGACAGCAGTGTGAAGAAATCATAAAAGCTGAAAATTGTGCAATTTCATTTTTATGTATATAAATAGATTTTGAAGAATTTTTGGCTTTCATGCTCTATATTTTTATCATGTTTAGACCCCCATCCATATCAGCACCCTTTTTATTCGCCCCCACTGGATTTCCTGTACTCTGTCATATATATTAAATTCTATAGAGCCAAGTTTATGTCCTCAAATGTCCTTCAGTCAGTGTGCATCCATCTACTGGAGTCTGGTTAACCTATCACTCACTTAAAGCAAACCAGTTATCTCTCTCTTAGTAGTTATAGTTTACCCATAGTCCTCAGGTAATGTTGGCACTTTTTACCCACTTATCCACTTACATGCTGGTTTTTTTGTGGTTCGAGCTTGCATGGGTCTTGTGCATACTGTTTCCATTTCTTCATGTTCACATGAGTAACTCACCAGCTGTCTGGAAACCTCTATTACCTTGTGGTCATTAACCACTTCTGGCACTTAAAATCTTTCTGTCTCATCTTCCACAATGATCCCTGTTCTTTGTCCCATAAGAGATTTCATATAGTATCCTATTCATGGATAAGTTCTCTGCAGTCTTTTTTTCTCTGCAGCTTGGCCAGTTGTGGCTTTCTGGGTTAATCACCATCTGCTGCATGAGAAAGTTTTGCTGTTTAGTGAGAGTTGAAAGATGTATTAATAATCTTTGTGCCTCCTTTTTCACTATGTTTACTGAGCATATGAACAAATGCTGGTAAGTATGCAGAGAAAGAGAAAGTGTTTTTCACTGATGATATGATTGCAAACTGGTGCAACTTCTGGAAAAATACTATGGAGAACTGTTTTTAAAAATGTTATATTATTACTTCACATATACCCAAAGCATCCTACAACAAAGATATTTGTTCAGCCATGTTTGTTGTTACTCTTTACACAATAGCTAGCAAAAAGAGTTCTACTTAGTGGTAAAGAAAAATGAAATCATGAAATTCGCAGGTAAATGGAAATAAAAGCTATTCCACTAGCTGAAATAATATACACTCAGAAAACATGTGATGTGTGTGCATTCTCATTTGTGGATCTTAGCTTAAAATACTTAGATGTGAATATATATTCTTATGAAGCCTCAGGAGTCAGGAAAATGGAAAGGAACCAAGGGAGTGAAGGTGAAGAAGGTGCCTGAGAGAGTGGGATAGGAGGAGACTAGTGCTATCAAATGGGAAATGGGGAAAACAGAGATACTTTAACCTGGAAGAAAACAGAATGGGGTGTAACAGGGTAGGGGCCAGGGAAAGGAGAGAGAAATAAATTTCAGATCATTTGATAGAGGGAAATGTGTTAATTCAAAATCTTACTGAAAAATACAGATGCATGTGTATAGCTGAAGGCCATATAACAAAAAACAAACAACACAGTACTATGTAGGGGAAACTTCCCTTCAAGTTCTTGGTAAGGCTAGTCCAAGAGACTCCCAAAATAATAGAATATTGCCACAGCCCTTTCCTCCAAGAACTTGAAGGTAAGACCCTATTGATGAAGACAGGACATATTTCTGACACAGAACTTGGAGCAATGTAGATGGAACTAATCTGGAAATCTCCTTCTTGAAGATCAATTTCCATAGTCTCAGAAAGAAGATACTATGTAAAATGCCAAGAGAGAAAATCAATTAATGATGCCACCCAGCTGTAAAGTCTATGATTCACAACAATTACCAGCTCAGTACATAATCTCTACTGGTGCAGTAGTGGCACTTTTATAATGGGGATAATCAACTGCTGTCTGCTTTCTAGTGGGATTTAAGGCTATCTCAATGGGAGGGAAGTCATGTGTGATATTCTGAACATAACCAAATACACATGGACTATAGAGGACGAAGACACTAAAGAAAAATCATGCTTTTGTCATCCTCCTGGACAAATATAATTTCATACTGTATTCTAAATGTGTAAACTTAAATTTAAAAACAAGTGTAACTATCACTACTCATCAAAGATGGTTCTTTTGTAGCACATGGAGACTCTTACAAAATTCCACAATTGGTCAAATGCAATGTGTCTGTGACATGTCCAGGCATAAGTGGAATATCTATTATAAGCAATTTCTATGTTCAATTTTATCAAAATTTAAATGCCCTTGTAATGATCTGCTATAGAATACAAAGTACTAATTCTCATATTTTCAATTTTATAAGTCGATTCCCATTTCCTCAATGTTAGTCAGCAAATAGATACAATTAATTTTCCTTAATACACAACTATGTGTAAGGTAAACATTTGTTGTGCTTTGGAATATGTTTTTGCATGTTGGTTATCCATGTGAGGTATAAGTTTATAGGCTTACAAAATAAAAACATAAGACAAAAGGGTAATGAATCCTTACTATGCCAAAGTCACAAGGAACTCTAGGCATGTGTAGACAACATTCATGTTCTTGTTCATCAGATTCTTACTGATATTTAAACAATGGGAGTTTTGAAGTCCTTTTCATTTTATTTATTTAGTTGCATCCTTTTTATCCTGTCTTTTTTTCAAGCCTCAAATTTTGAGTTTTGATGTCCTAACCTTAAGGAAAGTTGGTGAAACTTTACTTGTATTTCTTCATATCTCTTCTGTGGGCCACACATAGTAAATAAAGGAACATGATTCTTGTGAATGGTCTTCAGAATAGTCTCTTACAATTTGGCAAAATATATTTCCAAATATCTTTATATATTTCTGCAAAAATATAATTACATTATATGTTATATGAAAAGGTCATGGAAAAATATGAATTTTAAAGTTGAATATGTATTCTTTTCTCCAAGACGGAATTCAACATTACTGCTTAAATTTTGAAGTAAATGTTTGACAACACAAGATATGAAATGAAGCTTCCCCATCACAGTCTCTATTGATTAATGAATAATCACACTTAATTCTATCTAAATAATTACCTCATTAATTAATTGCTTGCATATGTGTGAAGATGAGAGAGAGAAATAGGGAGAGGGAGAGGGAGGGAGGGAGGGAGAGAGAGAGAGAGAGAGAGAGGAAGGAGGGAGAATTAACTTAAGGTTTGAAGCTACTACCTTACCCTCTTAGCCATCTTTCTGTCTCTCCTTTTTGTTTCTTAACAAATATTTTGTTAGATATATAATGCATTGCACATTGTTCAGCTCATTAAAAATAAAGAGCTATAAATCATTATTTTTAATTAATGTAACATTTAACACTATATAACATACACCCGATACTTTGTAAAAGAATTGTTGACTTCGTTATTGTTTAATTAACATATAATATGTTGGTCATAATTATAGAATTATATAAGGACTATCAGACAACATTATGAAGAATTCTAGTTTTATCATTGTTCAGATTTATGTATTTCAGATATTTCTTAACCTATGGAGTTTGTTAGTGCTGCTATATGCTCATGGGTATTTCTGCTCGGGCATCTGTAGCCTCTCAGGGGCCACATTCCTGAAGCAAACTGTCTTTCCTCCACCCCTAGAAGCCAACAATTGTGTCACTTCTCACATGGGATGGATTCATGAATTTGACCTGATAGATCTTGTGATGGTCTTATGTATAGTCACAGCTACTAGGAGTTCATGTGTACAATGGCCTGATATTTCTAGCAAAGATTTAAGCAAAATAACATTTATAATTCTATTTTCTATATAGAATTTTAGAATCTAAGAAAGCAGTTTGCAGCTTTTTTTTTGAGCTTTGTAAAATGTTACTGCTAGAAGAAATGCATGCTGTAATTGCTGCTCTAGCCTTGAATTTTTAAACAGCTGCGGCCTCCTGAAAACAGACTTTCAAAAATTAGGTTATTTAATCAATCCAATTTTACTGAAAAGCACTACTGTGTAGCTCAGATCTGGATTAGCGTTTGCTCATTTTCTAATCTGTGGTAGGATGACCGCAGGATAGACATCTGTTTGGCTATCTTGGACGAGCTCACTTGCAGCCATCTGTTCTTGGAAGAGTAGTCTCTTCAATGTCGGTCAGAACCTTTGATGAGAGATACTAAGTGCACAATATTTTACAATATTTGTATTCTTCACCATTTTACAGGGAAAATAATTTTGAACTGTGAATTCTATGGTCTTATTTACTCATTGTTGAACAATTGAAATAGTCTGTCCTACAATAGAAGTTTAATGTTTATATAACAAATGAATGCTAAAAGGAATATACAAATTAAAACTGACATTTAGATCTTGAATAAATATATCTGAAGAATTTTAAAGAAAATAAGAATAAGTTATTAAAAAGAGAATGTTCTCTATAAAATGGTGTCTAAGGTTGATTTTTTTTTTTGAGATTTGTGAGCTTTTCTGAAACAAGTACAACATATTGGCTTATGTCTATATTTATATCTATATCCTCAGACACATATGTGTCACCTTCTTGAACAGTGATGAGAGGTTATTTTAAACGTTTTCATCACAAATAAATTAGAATGAGAGATGATATGTTATATTGATTTAGTCACCATAGAATATATACTACATAGTCAATTTTTATTTTTCAATTTCAATAACAAATTGTTTTTAAGTTAAGAAAATAAGTATTTCAGCAGTGTAAATAAGAATTTTAAAATAATTTGAATGTGCAATAGTTTAGATAAAAACACCATTAAGACTCCTAAATTTTTCAAAAGGCAACATCATTTGAAGGACACAAATGATTTTTAGGTGATTAGAATCATGAACATTTAGGCCTTCACTAAAGCAATAAAGCTATAATAGTTAAGAGTTTGTTAATTAATGGCTTAAGACATTAATTTTGTCATAAATATCCCATTCTTGAATTGCATAAAACTGTAACATTTTAGTACCATGTTATATCATAAATGCTTTGCTTTGGATACTGTCAATATTGGTAATAAATGAATACTTAAGATTTATTAAACATCTGTTCATTTGACCACCTGCTTTGTGTTAAGACAATACCTCAATATGTACTACAACAACATTTTGTAACAGAACTAGGTTTCTATTTATTTGTATTTCTGCTTTTGTACTTTCTCTTTCTTCATGCAAAGAACATTGCTGGTCTGGGTTGTACCTCTGTTAATGTGTTCTTAGATTAGCACAAGAAGGAAAACTCTTGATCCAACTACTCACTATGTTTCCCAGAACTAGTCGCACAACACTATATAGCTAAATGATGGGGTGGAACAGAAAATAGAACACACATGTTTTAATAATTATATATTTGCATGCATGTTACATAAGTAGTACATATATGTGCCTTGCTTGTGTACTTACTATGTGTGCATTACTATAATATATTCAGTACTCTTTGAAGATTAGGCATTGACAAGAATACTGAATGTTGGATAAACCTATTGCTTAGTTTTATTTTTAGAATTTTACTATCATATCTTCTGTCATCTGTTTTAATAGTCATGCTATAAGTTATCAAGGAAACAGTAAGTCCAAATTTCACCTATATCAGAACATTGTTCCAGTGCTAAGTTATATCTACCTTTGTAGAATATATATGGTTTGGCTGCACTCAATTTTACAAAACTAAGACACTTTAGTCAGAATCTTTATTTACATTGATTTATATTGCTGTTTGAAGTAAATAAATGGTGCTGTTTTAAAGTTTGGGATCAGGATATCAAATTTATGACTTTTTATCTACCTCTCTGTCAGCTTCACAAAATTTAGATAGCATGTGACAGATGCAAGAATTGTTCTAATTCAAATACATAGAAAGAAAATCTTAGGAGTTCATACATTCTTTATTTTACTTCTGAGGATGGATACAGGATTGGCGAGAATTGGAATCTAATAAAAAATTTTTCTAACCTAATAAATTAAGGTAAATATACGTAAATTAATTAGACTAGTTGTGCTTATGTTTTTTAAGTACAATAGATAAAATTTTGTCTATATTCCAGTGCAATCTGAGCAATTAAAGGAAAGTTTATTTTTGACAAAATTCATATTAACAAGAAATATCAGCTTGAATGGCTTGACTCACTGATAAGTAAGTAGAGAAAGAGATAGAACACTAGCCCCGGAATCTCATATTTAGATAATGGCACTGATAGTCCAAAGAGTGGGAAGGGGCCTCAGGGAAGAACCTTGAAAATGACAGTACCTTTACTAAAATGCATTCCATTGAAATAAACCATTTTAAAGCACTTTTTGAAAATATTACTACTTGAAATAATTCTTGCATTTGCATTTCCAAACATTTCTAGACTTTCTCTAAATTACCAGTTGCAAACTCTGAGGTTGGTAATCATGGCTTATGTTCTACACAAGGAACTTTGGGTAAAAATGAGGGAATTATGGCCTAAACCATTTTAACAATACAGAAGAAAAATCTGTTCACTTACCTGTACATGTGAATAAATTTTTTACTTTCTTTTTTTGACTGATTCACTCTCAGTTTTCTCTAGACGTCCTACTGGACAGCTAAACCAGTTGAAGAAAATTACCCATAAAGAAGATTGTTAGCAATATAAATTCATACTCGGTGACCTCAGCTGGACCTGGATGCCACCTGGAAATGTTATTATTATATTTGTTTTGACTAGCATCTAGAGTCAAGCTTTTACATCCTCCTTATTCCTCCACCTGGACACCATCAGCATATGACCTTACCTCCTAATTCAAAAAACTAATACTGTGTGTTAGAAGAGTGCTTCGAAAATCCTTCACTGCACCTCGATCCTCCTACTCCAGAACATCCTCATTTATTTTTAATTCAAATAGAATGTATTTTGCCATAGAATTTGCTTTTTCTCTCAATAATCTTTGAAGTCATATAATTTTTGGAATGTTTGTTTTTGCTTGCTTAAGAGTGTGTGTGCGTGTGTGTGTGTGTGTTTGTGTGTGTGTAATTTTGTTTTCTCTGTTGTATTGTATGAAATGTGAACATCAACCACAGGATTCTTTTTTAAATTTATTCCTCCAGCAATATATTTCTGAGATTCCTTCACTTGCCACTTAGTATCAGCAATTCTCTGGTGAATATGGCCTACAGATAAGCATTTAAAACAAACTTTGAAGTTGACATATTTAAAAAGTAGTTATTTGTTATAGCTATTTATTTCGGGGATACAACATAATTAGCATAGCTTAATTCATTTATATTTAGAAGTGTGAAGTCTCATTTCAATTATTATTAACTTAATTAATTTATTTTTTAACATCTTGCCATTGAGTTTCTTTGTAAAAACAGCACCGGGCTCTGCTTCCCTGGACCTGCATCACTGGCTAACTCTCCTAGCCTGCACTCCAATCCTCAGGCCTCTTGGGACCCACTTAGTGCCTTTCTTGGGCACCAGGAGCACTGCTTCTGGACCTGGCCCCGCCCTCACCTCTCTCTGCTTCCCTGGACCTGCATCACCAGCTAACTCTCCTAGCCTGAACTCTTATCCTCAGGCCTCTTGGGGTAAGTCTATAGCACAGCCCTCCAGCCTTGACTCCCCCACCCTTCCATCTCCCCCGCTGTTCACTACTCCTAATTTAAGCCCTGCACCATTCCTAGTTTTGGGTCCCAAGACACCACGGGAACCAATACTGCTTCCTGATCCTTTTCACCCAGACCAACTTACTGCCTTCCTTGGGCCCCAGGAGCACCACTTCTGGACCTGGCCCCACCCTCACCTCCCTCTACTTCCCTGGTACTGCAACACCCCCCAGCCTCTTTCTGGGGCTGATAGCCTCTTTCTGGGGCTCCGAGGCTTACCTTTCCTCTCCCTGATCCTTTGAATCCAGTACAACCCAGCTACTCAATCCACTCCCTGGGAAATCTTAGGGCTTATTCCCACCCCATCTGCCTTTGCATCCCTGCATGGCACGGCCACGGCCAGGGTTTCAGATCAGTCCAACACCCAAGTTCCTGAGGCCAAAATCATTCGTAGAAGATTCCAGAGCTAAGGAGAAAGTCTGAAAACTTCTGACCCACATTGGAATTGGGCCACCGCTGAAATCCTGAAGACAAAACACATCCAGCCATGACAATATAAAATCAAAAGAGAGAACCAGAAGCTTAGACAAACCAGCTCTTCATACCCAAAAAGTAAACCACAAAGACACATAAAGTTCAAAAAAAGAAGCAGAACTAAACTTGAAGGCCCGAGTATCACACAAGAGTCAGA
>NW_008359214.1:4041069-4041677 GCF_000622305.1 Nannospalax galili
ACAAAACAAAGCTCAGCAAATACAAAAAGATTGAAATAATTCCATGTGTTCTATCAGACCACAATGCAATAAAGCTTACAATCAACACCCGAAGAAGCCAAAATCACCACACGAACACATGGAGCTTAAACAACACACTCCTGAATGATGAATGGGTCAAAAGAGAAATTAAGTAAGAAATAAAAGTATTCCTGGAACTAAACGAAAAGGACAATACAACAAAACAAAATCTCTGGGAGATGTTGAAAGCAGTTCTTAGAGGGAAGTTTATAGCTCTAAGTGCCTACATCAAAAAATCGGAAAGAACACAAATAAATGACTTAACACGGCAACTCAATACACTTGAATAGCAATAGCAAACAAAACCCAAACCCTGCAGACAAGAAGAAATAACAAAATCAGGGCCAGAAATCAATGAAATTGAAACAAAGAGAATAATACAAAGAATCAACATTCCAAGAGCTGTTTCTCATATCCTTAATGGACATAAATGCAAAAATTCTCAATAAAAAACTTGCAAACCGCATACAGACACCCACCAAAAGGATCATCCACCATGATCAAGTTGGCTTTATTCCAGAGATGCAGGGATGGTTCAATATACATAA
>NW_008359214.1:4042932-4043331 GCF_000622305.1 Nannospalax galili
AGAAAAAAAAATCGACATATGTTCTCCCTCATATGTGGATCCTAGGATCAGACTCTGATAAATAAGTATGCAAACAGACATAACTCCAGGAACCAGGACAAGGGTAAGGAAACAGTGAGGTAAAGGAAAAGAAATAACCTGAAGGAGAATAGTAGGTGACAGGCCTTAATAAGGGAGGTATGGATAAAAATTGGGTTAGTCTAAGGGAGGGGGGAAGGAAAGGTAGATGAGGAACCTAGGGGATAAGGAGAAAGAAGAAGCTCAAAAGACGTAGGATCATAGGAGCAAGGGTATAGTAAGGAAGAAATGGGGGAGAAGTGGGGGCACCTTAAGTGGGAAAACCATGATAGAGGGGTGAGACGATACAAGAGAGAAACAATGCCTAGCTAGTCACGAAAA
>NW_008359214.1:4044680-4047901 GCF_000622305.1 Nannospalax galili
CCAGACAGGCGATACCTTCAGTCGAGGTGTTGGCCAGGATAGATAAAGGCTCTTCCAGACAGCAACACAACATACTACTGGGAAAATGAACAGCAGACCCCAATTCTATCCAAAGGAATACTGACAATGGATTGCCAGATGAGGAACAGCTGATCCTCCTGGAATAGGGACCTCTGGCTTCCTAGATTTACCAGAAGGGCAGATAGGGGGGAATGGATGGGGGTGCTGACAGCACACTGGACAGTGGCAGGGATGAAAGAGTATGGAGGCTCTAGTGGGAGAGGAAGACTGTCTATCTGACAAGTTTGTATTCATGCTCAGATGCCGAGGACTCAGAAGGTGGGTGACTGTGACCAGTAATAGTCATATATATAGAGATTAGAAATGCAGGTGAAAACGTCTCAATGTCAATTGCCTTGGAATAAACTTTTCTGTACGAAATTGTGTGTTTTGACAACGAAGTGGAGATCTTTTTTAAACGTTGGAACCTCTTTTAATTAAAAAAAAAAAAAAAAAAAAAAAAAAAAAAAAAAAAAAAACCAGCACCGGACACCATGCCTCTTCAAACAGTGGTGAGGGAGGTCACACCAGACCATGCCTCTTCACATTGGCCAAAATCTTTATTATGGGACCTTCACAGGGGCCTGGACATGTTTGGAACCTGAGCTGTTCCCTGGGTCTTAGCAGGAGTTGGATCCTGGGTCTTAGGAGGAGTTGGAGCTGCAGCCCTACCTTTGGCCTTTTGTTGGCAGTGCCTGCTGCAACCCTTGCTCATGTAGTCAGAAATCTGCTTCCCATTTTTGGGGTAAGTGATGAAAGCAGTCAGCGGAGCTTGCTGCTGGGACTCTGGCGTCTTGTAATTGACCTCCTTGGGCTTAAGAAGGGCCTTGACACCCTCAGCATGCACACTCATAGCCTTCACCTTGCTGGCCTGTGTCTTCTTCAGACACTTCCTGTTGTGTTTCTTGGCAAAACCCATGTTCCTCAAGAACTTGGGGCCTAGCCCCTTGAGAGATTCATATCTTTGTGACCATGGTTTCTTGATGACATTTTGGTGCCATTTTCGAGACTGATTGTGTGTGGTGTAGTTCTTGGACTTGGCTACCTCTTCACAGGAATCCGGCTCCATTATTGCCTGGAACCAGAAGAGAAAGAGCTATTAATTTTTTGTTTTGTTTTGTTTTATTCTTATTGTAGAGCTATGCTTGGTCTAATTTAAAATTATTTGAGGATGTTCTAATGTCACAACAAATAACATATTTCTAATAGCATCCTTGTGGCAAGAACATGCTTGTTATAATTTTGAATCATTGATTATTTTTAACGTTCTAATTTAATTATTATTATAATTACTTTTTTCTTACTATTGTGTGTGTGTTATGTGCACACAGGCACATGTATGCCGCAATATGTATGTGTATGAAGATCAAAAGACAATCTTCTGGAGTTGGAGTTTGTACTCTCCTTAGACTGTGGGTTTCTGGGATCAAACTCAGGAGTTCAGGTCTATGTGCAATGTGCTTGTCCTACTGAGACACCTGTCAACTCTGGTTCTTTGAATGTATACAGAATTGATTTAGGTTTGCAGTTTCAAATCTTGTGCATAGCATAAATGGCATATAATCTGTGATTATTGTTGCTCAGATTATATTTTCTATTTGCTTGCCCACTTTTCCATTTAGTGACTGACAACACAATGTTGAAGTCAGCAACTGTGCTTATAGGTATATTTATTTTTTGTAATTATGCAATTTTTTTGTATTTGGTATATTTTTTAAGTCACACAAAACTTATTTCACTATGTAAATGCTTAGTAAAGTGACCATAGTCAATACGAAATGACCTTTATTTTCAATTTTGATCCACTTTTTAAGACTATTTTCTATGATACTACTCTAAGCATATCAGCATTTTTATTTTAATGCCTATGCAGAATAACATTTTCTCTCTGTGTCTCTCTCTCTCCCTCCCCCGACCCTCCCTCCCTCTCACACACATGCATGTGTGTGTGTATGTGCATATGCATGTAGAAGCCAAAGGAGAGTAGTGGAAGACTTCCATCATCAGTCTAGTCTTATTCCCTTGAGATAGTATTTCTCACTGAACCAGAAGCTTGCTGTGTTGGCTAGGCTTTTAGGTCTTCAAGCTCCCAGATTCAACCTACCTCTGCTCTAAATCCCCCAGTTCTGGGATTACAGGCACTGGTGGTCATGGTCATTTTTACATAAGTGCATAGATTCAGACACATGTTCTCATGCTTGCAGAGATGGCACTCTTACCCACTGAGTCATCTCCACATTCCCTTTTATTATTATTATTTTAAAATTGTGACATATCTATGGTTTGCCTGTTGACAATGTGTGCTACATTTAAAAAAAATATTTTATGATTATTATTTTATGTGTATGAGCGTGTTGCCTGCATGTATGTGAGTACACCCATGTCGTGCAATGCCACAGAGGTCAAAAGAGGGCTTTGGATTCCCCTGCTACTAGAGTTAAGGACAGTTGTTAGCCTCCATATGGGTGTTGGGAACTGAACTCAGGTCCTCTTCAAAAGCAGTCAGTGCTCTTAACCATGCATTTTAAAAACATTTTTTATTGAACTTTGTAAATTTCATACATTTTCCTCTCAAATTCAGACCTCTCCCTAATTCATGCCTCCCCCCATTTCCCCATCGAACTCTACACAGTCCTCCTTACATTCAGGTGTTTGTACCCAAATGTCCTTCAGTGTAAATGGCTCCACTGGAGTCTAGTCAGCCCATCCAGTGGTCATATGTAATCACACTCTCCCTCACCCAGCAGCAATTAGTTCTCAGTCTCAAATAGTTCTCAATCTAGGACTGGCCTGCCACCTATTTCTCACCTTCCCTTTCAGTCCTTATTTAATTGAGCTGACATGGGTCCCATGCTCGATGCCACCACTGCTGCAGGTGCACATCAGCAAGCTTCCATTGGCCTGGAAGCCTCCACCTTTCTGTGTTCGTGAACAAGCTGTGGCTCTTCAATCTTTCTGTGTCCTCTTCTCCAACGGTCCCTGAGCCATGGGAGTGTAAGGTTCCATATAAGAGTCCGATGCTACACTTTACAGTCTCCTATTCTTCAAAACATGGTCAGTTGTGGTCTTTTGTATGTGTTGCACTCTGATGTATATGAAAGCCTCACTGGTGAGAGTTGAGGGGTGCATTAGCCCTCTCTCTATTCCTTATTCTGCTATGT
>NW_008359214.1:4048748-4050543 GCF_000622305.1 Nannospalax galili
AAGTTAAAGGCTAAATTTTTATGGCAGAATCAATATAGATAGAAGAATGCTACAATTATTAGACAGGTGGAGCAATGTCAACATACTTTAACTTTGGAGAGGGGAAAAGCAGACATTTTAAATTGCAAAGCAATTATTTGTGAATGTCAATTACTAGCCTTTAATGGTTAATGAGTTTTTGAAGACTACTATTTGATTTATTATTTTTGACAAGCACAAAAAGAATTTTATTTATATTTTACTTTAGCATTTTAACACTTATTAAAGTTATTTGGTTGAATTATATCAAAGTAAAGGATTTCCAAGTGAATGCACTGATTGGTGAGAAGGTATTCTTTATATACTCAATGAATACAGCTTTCGAATTTTCTTTAGTAGATGACAATTGGTTAGATATCCCTCAAGATCAGTACTTGATAATTCTCTTAATAGTGCTGGATTGGCAATCATGTTTGTACAACTTAGTTACTCAAACCCATGCTCTCCTTGAATATGTGATTACAAACTGATAAGCAAGAGTCAATGCATGCCCTACCATATTTTTATTTCATAGAAAAACACCCCTTCTACTATTAATAATATAAAATTATTACACAAATGGGAAATATTGGTATTCACCAAAATGTTTGCAAACCAGATAAATCACATTTGTATTCATGTGAGAAAGAATGAGTCGAATAAGGATAGACTCCCAGAAAAATAAAAATTAAGTGCAATTGTGATAGGCAATTACCATCCTAAACAGGAGCACTTATATCTGAGACATCTACCAAGATATATGCAAGATTATTCAGAATATATTTATCCAATTGTGAAAACACTGCCAGGGTTAAAAGGAATATCTGCACATTTTTATTGCTGCTATATTTATGTAGTATTTCTATTACTTTTATTGTGAACAATGAAACAAGTTGTAAACACTTTCTTCAATAAAAAATTTCCCATCAAAATCCGGAAACTGAATATTTGACAAAGCAAATATAAATATTGTGGAATTGGGTGGTGGATATTCAGGAAGAAATAACATTTTAGCCAAGAACAAGTTTTGGAACCTGACAACATTCACTGTATTCTAATAAAAAAATCATTTCATTGCCTTAATATGCGTGGCATACAGCTGCAAGTGTCAGGCCCAGATAAGCTGAAAGCAAGATGACTGAAAGGTACATTTTCTAATCAACTCTCTGAATTATCTTTGACTCCTGGTATGGCTTCACATGTGACCTAATTATGAAGTGTAACATGCCAATATTTTTGTAACAAAAAAGAGGAAATTGTTCTTTTTATTCTTTGGAAATGGTTCATGATGTTATCCTTACTTGGTTATTTCAATGAATTTTAGATATAATATTCTCCTTAAACTTTGTCTTGTGACTCAAATCTGGCAGACACCAATTTTTGGTAATATCACTATCATCCTGTGCTCTGTTATACACGTTTTGAAAGTCCTCAAAATTACATATTCCAGTAGGTAGTATCTTTTCCCTGAGACCATACTTGGCTAACATCTTTTATAAATGTATTTATCTGGTGCACAGCCAACAAGTTTACTTTTTTAAAAGTTCAAAGTAAAAACATGGGAAATCAAAATGACATGCCTAGATGTATTTAGTAAGAATATGTTGGGAAAATAGGGTTTTGATTATATTTCTTTGCTGTTCCATGCTGCAAAAAAAAAGCATGCCCATCACTTTTACATTAATTTTTCTTTCATCTTAAACCTGTGCCCATCCTGTCCATTCTTCTTCTGAGATTTCCTTTTAATGCATTTCTGTGGAGACATATATTTAATTAA
>NW_008359214.1:4050577-4058260 GCF_000622305.1 Nannospalax galili
ATGGGCAATGAAATAGCATATAGACTGTGATTCTCAAATAGAGCTCTACTTGTTCAAGGAGCAAAAGAAACAGTTCAGAAACAAGAATATTAACTGGATGAATGTTATTCAATGAATTTTGATACAGCTAAGAAAAGAAGAGTTGGAATACTGAATAAATATATGTAGTTATTAAATCCTTCAAACAGATAAGGATGCCGCTACGTTTATTTTACATGCACGTGTTCTACACTGTTTTGTTTAAATTATATATGCCTCTTTTCTTGTCCCTCTGCTGCCTGTCTGATCCACATTTTACCAAGCAACTTGATTTCACTGGAATTTCATGTATTTGGCAATTGAGCACATGTTTCATTCCTCTGCCTATAGGTTGATTGACTAGACTATTTTTAGTTTTACATTTATTTTTATTTTCTTGGATATAAAAAATGCTTTTATTTTAAGTATCATCAAAGCTAAAGTTTCCCAGTGAACCACACCTATAGACCCAACTCCATTTTGCTGGTTGATTAGATTTACATCTCCATTATTCATGAAAATCAGTTTTTAAGCAAATGGAATTATTATGGATGGTAAATTTATTTGGAGTGTTTTTTTCTCACAAATTGCTTAAAATTGTTAGGTTTTGATGTGTTGTCAAGTATACTAGTGTATGAATTAGAAACTATACAAATAATATATAATAGTTATATTCATAAAAATGAAAATAACAAAAGAAAATTATTTTTGTGTTGAATAAGCAAACAACTTTTATGGGAATTTATTATAATATATAATTAAAACCTAAACTCAGTTAACTGATACTATGTAGTTAGAACAAAAATAGTGCTTTCTTTGAACTTTGTAAATGGATTTTATTTTTGAATTTAGTGCACGACTATCTCTTATGGAGAGACACACACTTACAATGTCCTTGTGCCTTTTGACGTGTGAACAAATACTGAGTAATGAGTTTTTCCTCCACATCTAAAGCATCCCTAAGGACCCTGTACTAAAAAACAGCCTTTAGTGAGAATCCAGGTTATTCTTCCTTTCTTGAGCACAAATCCTTTCACATTGATTCAAACAATTCTGCTCTGTTTTGAAGAAGTGTATTGATTAATTACAGGTCACATTTCACATTCTGCTGTCTCTGGAAGTAAATCTTTTTATGAGAGCTAAACTAAAATTTTATATATTTTTTAGAATTTTTGCTGTAACACCATACTAGAAAGCAATGACTATCTCTGAAATTATACTTTTCTTAAGATTTAAGTAAAGATTAAGATATTTACGTTAAGTGGCAATTGGGGTTTCTAATTTATCGAAGAACCTGTTGAAGGATGAAGACAGGTGAAAGAAAACATATTAAGGAGTCACCTTCTCTGAAACTGCAAACTCCATATTTCTTGTTTAGAAGATAATTCATGAACTATACTGAGTTCACTTTTCTTTAAAGGAGTGTGTTCTTGTAGCAGTGGCAACTGTATTTTAATACATATAATGTTCATTTTTAAAAATTTTTTTCTGAGTTTGCAAAGCTACTCTCTTAATATCTAAAAGACAGATCATGTAAATCATTTAGTTTAGGTGTCTAGGATAATATTCTGTAGAATGTTTAACCTACATATAATCATGGGTTTTCTTTCTAGAAGGGCTGAAGAATAAAATGTGAATTGAAATATATGTTATATGCCTCTCTTCTGACAAGATGAATATAATCAGTATGTATTAAATGCCATTTGGTCTAGTAACAATGTTGTTTGAAAATATACATTCTCATATTATGTAGCAAAGATCTGAAGATTTTAAGAAGACACTTCCATTAATGCATACTTGGTTGTGGCCCACTTTCATGAAATAGAGATATTTCCTCCATGATTTAAAACATTTAATGACTTACAATTTTTCAATTACTTCTATCTATTTAACATTTAACAAAAATGGGAAATTTTCCGATTAAAAATCTTTTAGATTTCTCTGAAACTAGCATATAGACCTTCCGTTTCAATATGTAATAATAAAATGAGAAACAGCTAGTGGGGAATTCATCTGAAATGCAACTATTTTGCTTTTTGCTTTCTAGATGCCTTTGCTATTCTTGTTCCCTACATATATTTTGGCTGAAAAGCCATTCAGTTTGTGTTACCATTTTATGTTTGGAACCTCACAGGATCTGCAGCAACCCCATGATCTATTTTTCTCATTGATTTAGAAGTTCAGAATCATGACAGCTACACTGGCTAGGCTCTGGGGAGAGTGGCAGACAGAGGCACAGCATGGCTGGAGCATATGTAGGAGGAAATGTTCACCTTTGGTATCAAAGTAAGAGATAAACACCCAGGGGTTACTCCCAGGACTTAAGAGTCTTCCATAAGGCACAACATTAGATCTTCTATCCACCTCAGACACCAAGTTTTGCACATAAGGGCTTTCTTGGCATATGCATTGCAGATGGCTAAAAAAAATGCACATAAGCTCATTTTCACCTTTATGATTATTTTTAGCTTTTTCATTTTGGAGATGGATTCCCTCACACAGAACACCTGTGAGAACAGTATGAGCACGCTCTCAGTTGTAAAGGCTGTTGTGGCCGTGCCTGCTGCTTCTCTGACCTAGTAAGAATCTGCCTCTAGTGCCTCTTTAGCCTTTTTACAGAGCTATTTTATCTGAAGTTTTCTTAAGTGGAGGTAGGGATGATGAAGCAGGACACTACCTCAGACTACCTCAGATGATGAAGCAGACACTTCCTAAGACTGCCTCAGTCTACCTCAGACACTGAGGTACCTACGCTACCTCAGACTACCTCAGATGATGAAGCAGACACTACCTAAGACTGCCTCAGTCTTAGGAAACTTCTCTGGTCCTTTGATATTTTTTTTCATTGTTATTTGATGTTTGGTTGTTATGACTTTTTTAAATTGAGCTTTATGACTGTTGTTTTATGGCTTTTTAAAATTTCTAGTTGTATGTTAAGCACAGAGTCATCTACTCATACTCATATGTGATCATGTTTGGAAAAACAGATGTTATAAAATTGCCTTTATTAAGTCAGCATGGGTCCTATGCATGTTGTCATCATCGCTGCAAGTTCATTTAAACAAATTTCCTTCAAGTGGACTGAAAGTTTCTGTGTCCTTGTGTTCATGCACCAGTCCCAACTCTTATCATCTCTCCACCCCTTCTTCTTCACTGGCTTCTGAAAATGGGCAGCAGGTTCCAACAACTATTGGCAAATGATTATCGTAGAGTGAGTGAGAGTAGAGCTTCTTTAAGGGAGTAGGTCTACATAAGCTGACTAGACACCAGTGGATGAACTTGCACCAAGGGACACCTTGGTAGAAATGCTTGGCTGGATAGGACTTAACATATATGACCTGAAATCTG
Source organism: Nannospalax galili (assembly GCF_000622305.1). NCBI lineage: Eukaryota > Metazoa > Chordata > Mammalia > Rodentia > Spalacidae > Nannospalax > Nannospalax galili. The sequence goes on from NW_008359214.1 coordinate 4,053,944, forward strand.
GTCGGGTTACTATTGTGGGTGGGGAGGGAGGAGGGAAGTCTAAATTTGATTAAGCTGTATTATATGAAATGCACAAAAATAAAATATTAAAAGTGGAAAAAGAATTGTTCTTATTAAAGGGAAATATCCCATGCTTGGCATTTCTTTGGAAAATCTGAATATCTTCAAAACCTCATATATTATCAATTTTTCATATAAATTGCAACCAGATGGATTATAGTACATCTTTCAGAATTTTATATTCAAAAAAGTGGTTAAGAAGGCTTTCTTCGGGCTGGAGAGATCGCTCAGTGGTTAAGAGCACTGACTGCTCTTGCAGAGGACACAGGTTTGTTTCCCAGCGCCTCCATGACAGCTACGAACTGTACTTACCTCCAGTTCCAGGGGAATCCGACACCCTCTTCTGACCTCTCCAGCATCACACGACACGGGTGCACTCACATACATGCAGGTAATACACTCATACACATTAAATAAAAATAATAAATAAAATATTTTTCTAAAAAAGAATGCATTCTCTTCAAAAATACTAAATGCCAAGATTTTAATTAACCAAGAGCACACACTGACAAGCCTTGAAGAAATCATGAACAGAAAACAGTTCAAAAAATGGACTATGAGAGCATTTGAGGGTGTCAACTTGACAGGAAGAACACAAGGCATTTTCTTAGATACTGTTTCCTTTAATTTTTAGGCATTATGCTTTCCCCAAACTAATGATAGATTCCTATTCAAGAAGTGCTAGAGTCTTCTATTTTTCCATCTGATAAAGCCATCCTCATTTTTGGAGGCCTTTAATTCTTATTTGCTATTTTAAGTGGTAATTGCTTTGCCACTTGTCCAAGGTGCTTATTGGAAAACAAATGAAGATTTGTGTTCATAAAAAGTTTCTTATGTAAAGGGACTTATGCATTGAAGGGTCTGTGCCAACTTATAGTTCTAATTATTGGCAGCTACTGGGTTTTTGGGTGATTTGACCTAATGAATGGAGAAATGCTTTGGTGGATTTTTGGGATAATGGCATTGTTGGTAGGTAGTTGGTAACAGGTTGTGAAGGCTGGCTAAGGAAAGAAGTCACTAGGGGCATCTCTTTGAAAAGTTTATTTTTCCCTAGTGATATATTATTCTTTCTTTCTTCCCCAATGGTAGGATATGAATAGCTGTACTCTATCTCCCTTTCTCCATAATGCATGGACTATGACTCCTAAAACTATAAGCCAAAAAGCAATGCCTTTTCTAACTTCTAAATTAATTCTCATATATCTGTCTCAGTAATGAAAAAGTCTAAATGTTGCTAGCACTATCTGACCGTGTGGTTAATAGCTTTGAAATGAGTTTGTGTGAGTTGACAATAAAACCAACCATCACAAAGTCTTTCAATTTCTTACTTTTATCCCAGGCACTTAATTTCTTAACCTATCAAGAATGAGATTTTCTTCTAGATTTCTTCATATGAAAGATAATTATTAGTGTACAGAAATATCAAAGTTTTGTACACTGAATTTGTATCACGTTTAAATTTTGAGTTAAGAGGCTTAATTACAGTATCAGTAGACTGAAAGTAAGATACAGCTTTTTTCCTATTTATTTGCTTTTCTGTCATGTATCTTATAGCTTTATTGCCCTTGTTGAGATTTTGAGCAATATACTGACTGAGAGACAAAACACTTTCAATTGAAACACTTTCAATTCTTCCCACATTTAGCATACTGTTTATGTAGACTTTATTATGTGTAAAATCTTTGATCTACTCCTAGCTCCTTTAGGACTTTATTCTGAAGTGATGTTGATCATTATCTAAGTTTTTCTTCCTCTATTAAGATGATCATGTGATCCTTAACCTTTACTATTATACATGCTGCTTTATATTTATTGATAATGTATCGAGTCAATTTTGCATATCTGTCAGGAAACAAACATGGTGTTGGTGGATGATTTTCTTAACGGACTCAGGAATATATTTTCTGAGTATCTTATTGAGGATATCTTTGATGAAATTTATGAGGGTAATTGATGTATAGATTTTATTGTTGTTCTTTCCTTTTTCAGTTTTTCCATTGAATTAATTCTTGCTTCGCAGACTGCATTTCATCATGTCCCTTCTTTTTCTAGTTTGTGGAACTTTTTATGGAGCATTGATTTTAGCTATAAACTAAAGATATGATAGAACTTGTGCCAGTGAATTCCTTTGGTCCTGAGCTTTGATTTGTGGAAAACAGTCTTATTTCTGTTTCAATTTCTGTGCTTGTTATGATTTTTACATGCTTTGTTTAATTTTGGTTGGTTATGTGTGTCTAAGAAGGCACAGATTTCTTCAGTATCTTCCAATATTTATATGGGTTTTCAAATAACCCTTAATGATCCTATCTAGGTTTCTTTGAATTCTTGTAAAATCTCCTTTTTTGTTACTTTGATTAGATCTATCTTTGTTCACCTATGTAGCTTATCTTTTCAGAGAACCAAAATTTCATTTAATAGATTCTATTTACTGTCCACATTACTCAATTCTTTCCTGAACTGTATTATTTCTTGCCTTTCTACAAGTTTTGTGTTTGGCTGGTTCATGTTTTCTAAGACACTTATATACATCTCACTTAGAACTGCCTTAGCTAATATCTGAAGATTTGTGGTAAGTTGTGCTATCATTTCTATTTGGTCCTAGGAAATTCTGAATTTCTTCTATCACACATTTGATGTCCTATAGTGATCATTCTTGTGAATTTTTTGGTACATATCTATTTTTGTAAATTTGTAGTTTCTTTTTCTGTTGATATCTTGTTTTGTTCCACTATGATATGATAATATATAGGAGTTTATTTTAATTATTCTGTAGTTTTTAATGTATGCTCTGTGACATTAATCTGATATACCTTAGAAAAGGTCTCATTGTCTGTTGAGAAGAATGTCTCTTCATTTTCTGTTGGGATGGATATTCTTTAGATATTTGTTCATCCAAATTAACTGTGGTATATTTAAACTTAGAAATTGTTTTGTTAATTTTCAGTTTTGTGACCTATATAAAGATGAGAGTGTGCTATTGAAGTCACCCATAGCTATTGTATCATGACATTTCTTTTCTTTCATGCCCTTTGTTGTTTGTTAATATGTAATGGCTATTTTTATCTCTTCTGATTAATTTTGTTTGTACATCTACTTCATGAGATTCCAAATAACTATATCAGTTCTTTTAAGGTTCTGTTTTCTTGAGAGTTTGATTTCCTTTCTTTAATTCTTAATGTATGATATTTTTGTCAATGAGGTACAAAGGAATTATATTTTACATGAATTATCTTTGTATAAAAAGTAGAAAATGCCCAGCTGTAAGTCTAATAACCATATGATCGGAATGGCAAATTACCTCTACTGGTGCAATAGTGGTACTGTTATCTGGAGGGTCACTTAAAGCCCTCTCAACAGGATTGAACTCATGTGTGGCAATGTTAACTCGGCCAAGTACATGTGGATGGAGAGGACATAGTTCCTAGAGAAAACCGTATCTCTGTCATATCTCTAGACAAATGAGATTTCTTACCATATGCTAAATATGAATCCTTATATTTATAGTCAAGCATACCATACAGCACTCATCAAAGAAGCTTTTTTTGTAACAGATAGAGACTACTTCAGAATTCCACAACTGGTCAGAGACAGATAATATACACCTGAGAGACACACAGTCCTAGGTGACACATCTACAGTTGAACTTCTACAACTAAGTTCATGGAACATAGCAGAATGAGGGATAGAGAGAAAACTAATGCATGCCTCAACTCTCACCATGAGGTGTCCTTTTGCAATAGAGTGTGATACAGCCAGAAGGCCACAACTGGCCAATAAGAGACTGCAAAATGTATTTCCCTGGATAGGACTCATATACTGACCCTCACTCACCCTCGGCTCAGGATTGATTGTGGAAGAGGGGGCAGAAAGATTGTAAGAGCCTTGACTGGTTCATGAACACAGGGAAGCAGAGACTGGACATGTGAACTTGTGGCAATGGTGGCATCAAGCACAGGTCCCATGCAAGCTCAATTAAAGAAAGGACCAGAGGGAAGGAGAGAAATGGTGGTGGACTGGCCCTAGACTGAGAATATTGGTGACTGATTGCTACAGGGAGAGGGGGAATACATCTTACTTATAATCTCTAGATGGGTTGACTAGACTCCAGTGGGTGAATTTGTGCTGAAGTACACATGGGTACAAATGCTTGACTGGATATGGCTTAACTTGTATGATGGAATACATGAAGTCTGGTTTGGGAATGTGGGGGATGGATGGAGGTGGGGGTCTAAGTTTGATTAAGAATGGCTGTATGAA